>NC_090052.1:22071560-22110252 GCF_038355195.1 Osmerus mordax | reverse complement strand
GGCCAGGGGGCAGGCGATCACTACAGACTCATATGGAACGCTCCCTGCTTTCTCACACATACAGACCAGAGAGCTGGGCTAACAGTCAGGTTCAACACACACACACAAACACACTGGGCTAACAGTCAGGTTCAGCACACACACACAGAAACACACTGGGAAAACAGTCAGGTTCAACACACACACAGAAACACACTGGGCTAACAGTCAGGTTCAACACACACACAGAAACACACTGGGCTAACAGTCAGGTTCAACACACACACAGAAACACACTGGGCTAGCAGTCAGGTTCAACACACACACAGAAACACACTGGGCTAGCAGTTAGCTTCAACACAACCCTAGCAGCTAATTGCTACTCCCGTGTTAAATTTACTCTTTGAAAAGTTGTTATGTACTAAGTACAGTATATAGTACCGTGTGTAACACTAGGTATAACACCAGGTGTGTAACACTAGGTATAATACCAGGTGTGTAACACTAGGTATAACACCAGGTGTGTAACACTAGGTATAATACCAGGTGTGTAACACTAGGTATAATACCAGGTGTGTAACACTAGGTATAACACCAGGTGTGTAACACTAGGTATAATACCAGGTGTGTAACACTAGGTATAACACCAGGTGTGTAACACTAGGTATAATACCAGGTGTGTAACACTAGGTATAACACCAGGTGTGTAACACTAGGTATAATACCAGGTGTGTAACACTAGGTATAACACCAGGTGTGTAACACTAGGTATAATACCAGGTGTGTAACACTAGGTATAATACCAGGTGTGTAACACTAGGTATAATACCAGGTGTGTAACACTAGGTATAACACCAGGTGTGTAACACTAGGTATAATACCAGGTGTGTAACACTAGGTATAACACCAGGTGTGTAACACTAGGTATAATACCAGGTGTGTAACACTAGGTATAACACCAGGTGTGTAACACTAGGTATAATACCAGGTGTGTAACACTAGGTATAACACCAGGTGTGTAACACTAGGTATAACACCAGGTGTGTAACACTAGGTATAATACCAGGTGTGTAACACTAGGTATAATACCAGGTGTGTAATACTAGGTAATATCAGGCGTAATACAGTTAGGTGTATAACACAAGGTTAAAAGTAAAGGCAGAATCTTAATTACAGAAACACATTATAGTTCAGAGCCAAGTGCTATGAATACAACAGGATGTATGGTTTACACACACACACATGCACGCACACACACACACACACACACAACTACACACACACACCTACACACACACCTCATAAGTAATGTGAAATGGTATACGTGCCCCATTAGAAAATCGTAACGTTGCGAATGATCAGACTTCAAGGAAGGTGATGATGTTCATCGAATTACACGTTTGACTTTGACAGCTTCCCCCATTGGACGAGGCAACAGACGTAAAATGAGAATTTGAAAAATGAATAGGGGGCGAAATAACTGTATTGCTTTTCTCTACATTGTCAAATGTGACAGTGCTATTAGTGTCACAAACGGAGGAGGCCTTGGCATATGCTACTGGCGCCTCCACCCTGCCCATTCTGTTTCAATAGGATTGATTGAATTATATGTAAATGACAGATACCAGGCAATTTCAACAACATGGCCTATTTGATCATAGTCTTTATCCTGTCAAAGCCCATTGGGGAAGTGGAGGGATGGATAGCCGCGTAGTTTCGATGGAGTAGACATTAAATATATTAGAAAAGGCACATCCATAAAGGAAGGAAGTGTTTAGTGGGCAACATTTCTGTGAGAGTGTAACACTTTTAACATGTTTGCGTGTATGTGTGCATGAACATGTGTGTTAGTGTCTGTGTGTATGTGTTAAGCGTGTGTGTGTCCCATAGAACGGATTAGGCCAGCAAGATAACCAGCGTAATTAAGCTCTATCTTGTGTCAGTCACCCCAGAAAATGAATCACCCTTTAGACTCCTGTCACTGCTGAAACACCGCGAACAATCTTTCAATAATTAATTCTTATTCACGCACACTCAAAACGCTATTAGGACATAATCTAACTGCTAGCTTTACACTGGTGGTTGTTAAATGTAATTAATTCTGAATGCATTTATGATCAATGTAATACATCACCTATTTAACCTTTCCTAATCAGCCTAAAGTAATTGTATTAGAACTGTCGTCAGGTGTTTTGTGATGTGGACCCGGTTAATTCCCCTCCTTGATGGTTCTAAAAGAGAACAGAGTTATAAAGACCTTTGGCAGGAGACAAGCCCCGAGGACAGCAATCTGTCTACTAAGTCCATGGTTCTCTACTAGGTTCATGGTTCTCTACTAGGTTCATGGTTCTCTACTATGTTCATGGTTCTCTACTCGGTTCATGGTTCTCTACTCGGTTCATGGTTCTCTACTCGGTTCATGGTTCTCTACTAGGTCCATGGTTCTCTACTCGGTTCATGGTTCTCTACTAGGTTCATGGTTCTCTACTAGGTTCATGGTTCTCTACTAGGTTCTTTGTTTTATATCCAGTTCTCTATGTCTATGGTTCTTGAATATGTCCGTGGCTCTCTGCTATACGTACGTGGTTTAAACTGGTGCTCTGAAACCGCTCACTGATGCCTGATAGAGGAAACTACCTCCTTTAACAAGACCAGGAGGTGGTATAAACTGCTATTATTACCTCCTTTAACAAGACCAGGGAGTGGTATAAACTGCTATTATTACCAAGCTCTTAATGATCCAGACTTCATTCTACAACCAATTAAATTCACCCTCTCCCTTGCCAAAGCATCTTCAGTTAGTCACCGTTATATCTGGACGTGAGTGGGAGGTAAGGAGGCGGAGGGAGGGGAGGGAGGGAGGTGGGGAGTGTGAGAAGAGAGGGGGATGGGGAGGTAGGGAGACCAGGGCCGGGCAGAGGAGCAAGGGGGGGGGGGGGAGGGGGGGGTTGGAGGGGAGGGCAGGGCAGGGGGGGCGTCTGAGAGTCATAACCATGGTGAGATTATCAGGTGTCAACTTCAATGTGCAGCAAGGTCACACAGAGCCGGGGAAAATAGGGAAGTGCCTGTTATATGGACATTTTGGCCAGGGCAGCCCTACTGCCTTATATGGGTCTTCCTGTGACTGGTCAGGGTCCAGGTCCTGCCTTATATGGGCCTTCCTGTGACTGGTCAGGGTCCAGGTCCTGCCTTATATGGGCCTTCCTGTGACTGGTCAGGGTAGCTTTTCCAGATATATGGATAGTAGAAGATGAACTGAATTGTTGTCAGCAGTATGACTGCAGATCGGCATGGAGATATGTATAGAGATGTGAAGTTGTTCAACTGAGACACGCGTAGAGATAAAAACAGAGACAGGAATAGAGATATGGGCTCTTAATTTTGCCACGGTAAGCCAACACATCCATTTACAGATACACACACAAGCACATCTTGTCAGGAAACTAGGAACTGTTGAACAGGAGGTGTCCTGGTGTGTGTGTGTGTGTGTGTGTGTGTGTGTACATAGAAACACAACAGCGTGTGTTGAGGTCGTGTTGTCCGTAAAACAGGTGGGAGGTTTCATAGAGGCGCCTTAACCACAGAACACACACAGGGTCACCAGCCAATCTGGAACATAGGAAGTGTTGGCACGGTAACGACCTGACAACCTTCCTCTTAAAAAAAAAAAAAAGCCTTCAGGAAGTACATTCTCTGCGAGGTTAATGTGCGGCTGGATCATCGTGAGAATTAGGGTAATTGCCAACAAATGAGTGAAAGTGGGAGTTTGGAGAGAGCCTCCAGTGGAGAGGCTAACTGACCAGGCTCCATCTGCACTGCAGGTGGCCCTACATACCAAGCACCGTAATTCATATGAATTATTCCCTACCTGTCACTCAGGAGGTTGCCGCGGCGTTGGAGCCCTCTGAGGGCGGGGCTGGACTTCCCCTGGCTCTCTCTCTCTCTCTCTCTCTTGGCAAGGCTCTCGGCTCACCTTCTGTCCTTCGCCCCTTCAAGCGATGATCTGCGGAGCGGAGAGAGACAGAGTTTGTGAGTGTTCGGAGAGGATATCCCACACAGGCCGGCTGGACCCTCGCCCACCCTGCCCCCACCTGTCCTCCCTCCTTCTCCTCTCCTCCTTTCTCCACCCCCCCACCTGTCCTCTCCACTCCTCCTTCCTTCTCCTCTCCTCCTCTCTCCACCCCCCCCACCTTTCCTCTCCCTCCTCCCCTCCCTCCCCTTCTCCCTCCATGTTTGTTTCTCTCATTGATTCCAAGCCAATACTTCCTGAAAGAAATAGATCCCACTCAATTACATGAAGGTAAATATAGATGAGGAAGACCATAGTAGTATCGATACACAGTGCAGGGTTACAGAAGCCCTCTCACGTCCGCACGCTAAAGGAGAAACGGGAGTGAGCAGGAGCGACACGCTGCCATGTGAAGGCTCCTTCTGGCGTTGTTCACGACTGCTGCGGTATTTCAATGACTCTCTTACCCAGATACAAACACGGTCCAAACATGGCCGCTTTGTTTGGACGCGATATGGTGTACAATTTTCCGGAGTGCAGACAGGATCTCACACATCACTGTGTAGTGAAATGTGAAACGTTTGTTTTTAACCCAGCCCGAGAATGTTATATGCATATCATATTATATACTGTTTAGCTGTCTGAAGCCGAGTTTAGGCTGACAACCTCCACACAGAGAGAGAGAGAGAGAGAGAGAGAGAGAGAGAGAGAGAGAGAGAGAGAGAGAGAGAGAGGGGCGGAGGATAAACAGAGTGAGCGAGAGGGGGAGAGGGAGGCAGAGAGAGAGAGAGAAAGGAGGAGAGGGAGATTGCCTCCATTAAGAGGCAAACTGCCTCTACACACAAACACAAACACACACACAAACGGACTGCCTCCAGAGAGAGAGAGAGAGAGCCAGGACACTAAGTGTGGAGCACCAGGTCATCTGGTGCCAATGAAGAATTAGAGGGGGAAAAAGGTGTGTTTCCATGGCGACCGTCACGCTGGCATCTAAAGATGCGGAGAGCGTCGTTTTGGAATGAATGAAGTTCGCTGGCGGTCCTGATGATGAGGTTGACAGGCTCAAACAAAGAGACAGCCCGGTCCAACCCTGGACCTCTCTCTTTCTCTCTCTCTTTCTCCCTTTCCTTCTCTCTCTCTCTCTCTCTCTCTCTCTCTCTCTCTCTCTCTCTCTCTCTCAGCCCTGTCCAACCCTGGACCTCACTCTCCCTCTCTCTCCCTCTCTCTCTCTCTCTCTCTCTCTCTCTCTCTCTCTCTCTCTCTCACTCTCTCTCTCTCTCTCTCTCTCTCTCTCTCCCTCTCTCAGCCCTGTCCAACCCTGGACTTATCTCTCAATCTCTCTCTCTCCCTCTCTTTAGCCCTATCCAACCCTGGACCTCACTCTCCCTCTCTCTCTCTCTCTCTCTCTCTCTCTCTCTCTCTCTCTCTCTCTCTCTCTCCCTCTCTCTCTCCCTCTCTTTCAGCCCTGTCCAACCCTGGACCTCTCTCTCAGCCCTGTCCAACCCTGGACCTCTCTCTCCCCCTCTCTCTCTCCATCGCTCTCTCCCTCTCTCTCCCTCTCTCTCAGCCCTGTCCAACCCTGGACCTCTCTCAACCCCTCTCTCTCCCTCTCTCTCTCCCTCTCTCTCAGCCCTGTCCAACCCTGGACCTCTCTCTCCCTCTCTCTCCCTCTCTCTCTGAGCCAACCCCTGGTAACAAGGACGGTGTGATGACAGCTGGACACGATGACATTCAAGCTAAACGACTAAACGCCACGCGACCAGGGGGATACAACAGGCTCCTGCAAACTCGCTCCGATGCCTATCTCCCAAAGAGTGCCGCGCTGTCATTGGCTGGAGGGGGGGGGGGAAGAGGCCACCTGAATGAACCTTGACGAGCGTATTGATGTGATTGGGTAAGGATTTTTGTTTCCTGCTTATCTCTGCAATATCAGTCACCTTGTAGCTGTTATCAGAGGAGGGGGACGAGGGTGCTATCTCGTTCTGACACAAAGCTCCTTAAAACCTCTTCATCTTAGGTCAGAAATAGACTTTCAACGGATGCTACGTGTGTTTGTCTGTGTGAGTGTCAGTGTGTGTGTGTGTAACCTATGGTTTATCTCTAAGGTGAGAGAGAAGGTGAGACTATTGACACAGACAGAGGCCCAGCTAAGCCACTCCACACTGTGATCAATCACAGCTCCTCTTGTCCACATGCAGACACGTAGACAGTCCCTGAACCACCCTGCCACCCTGACTTCTCTGCACAGGGACCGTCCGGGTCATTTAACCCCGGGTCACTAGCAATACCGCATACCTTTAGACCAGAGATACAAATGATCTAAGGTATCGTAAACTAGTTCAAACCATTTCCATATGATAATGGAAATTCATGTTTTCATTTTGCATAATTTGGTCCAAAGCGACACACAGAACAGGGAGGGATTTGACCCTGCAAACTCTTGATCTGCAGTCAAATGCTCTAACCACTGAGCTATACCCTCCCTTATGGGGGGGAAGGGGGGGGGGTTACAAACCTAGGTTCAATTTCCCCCTAGTGACTATGATGAGGCTCAGGTTAGTTCCTTCTGACGTCACCCATTGCTGGTGTTTTAAACAGCATCAAATCCTGTCAGAGCCGGTAAAACACCCACGACTAGTGTCGGTGAAATAGGCTCTTTAAAACATGTGACATGATTAGATTGAGCCAAAGCGACTCCCAGACTCCACATAAGTCATGTTAACCCCCTGGTGGGTTCTCATTAACCTGGTCAATCAGTCCTTAGGCACACACACGCTCGCTCACTCCTCCGCACACACACACACACGCTCGCTCACTCATCCGCACGCACACACACACGCTCGCTCACTCATCCGCACGCACACACACACGCTCGCTCACTCCTCCGCACACACACACACACGCTCGCTCACTCATCCGCACGCACACACACACACACACACGCTTGCTCACTCCTCCGCACACACACACACACACACACACGCTTGCTCACTCCTCCGCACACACACACACACACACACACACGCTCGCTCGCTCACTCCTCCGCACACACACACACACGCTCGCTCACTCATCCGCACGCACACACACACACACACATACGCACGCTCACTCATCCGCACACACAAACACACACACACATGCAGACCACACAGACACACACACACACCTTGTCCGGTGTGTTTGTTCCTGTGATCCCTGTCACTCCCTCTTCTTCAGAACAGACACTGTGTGAGTTGCTAACTGGGTATTAGCCCCAGTGTAAGCGCACCTTAATTACACCCGCCAGGGTGATCCACTTAATAAGACAAGCTGCCTAACGCGCCTACCGTTACCATGGCACCCTGTTTACCGATGGGATGTGAAGCCGAGGCATATTATGGGATGTAAACAAAATGGAGGCAGACTGATAAGCCTCCCCGTGTGAAGTTAGACGTGGAAGAACATCAGCCTCATCTGTCCATTATAGGAGACTGTACACACTGTGTGTGTGTGTGTATTGACTTGCATTCATTGCTGATTTCTCTCCCAAGCAATATTGCACAGAAATAACCTGTCTGTCTGTCACATATCTTTGCCAGCTAGTCTATCTCTCTCTCTCTCTTTCTCTCACTCTCCCCCTCCCTCTCTCTCTCCCTTCCTCCTTTCCTCACTCCCTCCCTCTCTCCCTCCCTCCCTCCAAATCTACAAGGTCCCCATCAGCGAGGGTTCAAGGGTGGAATAAATCAGGCACGACACGTCCCCTTGCCATTCTGCAGCCCGCGGAGGTCATCGCCTCCATCGGGAGGGGTGCGATAGTGTGGAGGGGTGGTGGGAGGAGGGGGTGAGGGAGATGTAAGGAGGTAGGGGTGAGGGGGGTGACAGGGGGGGTGAGGGTGAGGGTGCCTGTGCTCCAGGATCACATTAAGCGCCCAGCTCATTAAGCTGCTAGCGTGGGCTAACGGCCGCGGCGCGGACGAGGACGCCCCCCCCCCCCCCCCACCACGGTGACTCGGCACTCTGGGAGCCACAGGAAGTCATCTCGCTATTAATAACAGCAGATCCATAACGAGCCATTGCTGTCTGCGTGAGGCGGGTGCGTTGGATGAATAGGAGTACACTGGTGAGACAAGGGCACTTAGCTGAGCACATTAGCGTTGAGTGAGAGACAATGGGAGACCTGTGAGTTCCTGTTTACAGGGAGAGGCTAGGGGGGTGGGGGGGGTGATGTTTAGCATAATGACAGTCCCCCAGGGAGACATAGTCCAATCCCTGCTGCTCTGCGCCTGTGATGTCACAGCCGGGTTCTAATGGTTACTTGCATTGTACTCTCAGAGTGTTCTAGAACAGTGTTGGCGGAGTGTTCTAGAACATGGTGTTGGCGGAGTGTTCTAGAATACAGTGTTGGCGGAGTGTTCTAGCACACTGTGTTGGCAGAGTCTTCTAGAACACTGTGTTGGGTCAGCAGAACTGTGTCTGCTTGGATATCCTCTAATTCCCTCCCCCCTTGCAACATCCCTCCCCTCCCCTCCTCTGCTCTCCCCTCCTCCCCCACACACTCTCATCTTCACCCCCACATTGGCTTTAGAACACATATAGTGACTCTGGGCTCCAGGCTAGTCAGGTCAATAGCAGGCATGCCAGAAACTCTGATTGACACATCAAGCCCCCCCCACTGTCCCTCTTGTCCCCACTGCCTGCCCACCAATCAGGTGTTCTGCCTGCTGGTCCATCCCACCAATCAGGAGTGAGGCCAGGGGATATTCCTGATCCTGGGCTCAGGTACGAAGCTTGATCCAGCTCTGATTAAGAGGGAGCAGACAGAGAGACTTAGCTCCTCCAACCGCCTCCCTCCTCCCTCCCTCCCTCCCTCCCCCCCTCCCCTCCTCCCCTCCTCCCCTCCTCCCAATTTCACTCCGGAAGCTTTGGGTTAGACTGGGTTGAAAAAAGGGTTGTTCATTTGCATGTTTTTACACACATCCCCCTCTCAACTCTCAATCCACCCCCCCTCCCTCGCCCCCAATCCCGCCTCCCCCTTAAACCCCACCCCCCCGCCTCACCGTCCTAAACTGCACCACCCCAAACATCCCCAACACCTCCACAAACCCTGCAACAACATGTTCTCTTTATGCCTTTCCATTCTTCTCACGTCTGTTTCTGGGAAATACCAGGTCGACGTTTTCCTTTTTTTTCTCCTCTCAATTCTTCCCTTTCTTTGGCTTTTCTCGCCTTCCTCTTTCCTCCCCTTGTTGTTGTGCATGTCCTCAAGGTGGGAAAGAATGAATTAAACATGGGTGTGTTGGTGGTGAGGGAGAGGGCAAGGTGGCACCTGAGGGAGGGGGGGCAGAGAGAGGAGAGGAGACGGAGGGATGATGGGGGGAACACAGCAACACAGGAGGGCTCAGTTTGACCTCCATCAGACGTCCTCTCCTCTCTAAGGACTACTCGTTTTCCCCCTCGTTTCTCTCCCTCACTTCACTCCATCTTACCCCTTACCCTAGGGCCCTGAATGTTTTAATTGTGTCTTTGTTTGTGTGTGACCAGGGACAGGATTGAACCCCAGGCTTCCCACATGAAACATACAGTCCACTCACACGTGGTAGCACTCGAACCTGAAGGCTTGAAGGCTTCGGTTCTGCAGGATATCACAGGGTTTGAGAGCAGCACAGAGTAAAAAAACAGAATAGTGATTCACAGTTTTTCAGATGGAAAGAAAGAGAACAGATAATGGTAAATGGATAAAGAGAGCGAGGCAAGAAGAAGAAAGAGAGGGAGAGAGACAGAGACAGAGAGGGGGGAGTGAGAAAGAAAGAGAGAGAAAGATAGAGAGGGAGAGGAATAGAAAGATAATGAACAGAGAGCAGAAAGGAGTGTGGGTTGAAAGGGTCCATCTCTCTCCACCTTGTGTCTCTTCCATCAACCATGGTGGTTATTTCAAACACACTCGCATCAACAAAGTACTGTGCGTGTCCATAGTAACACCCACATCTCATCTCAGTCACAGTTGTATAATCTCTTTATTCTGATCTCTCTCTCTCACACACACACACACACACACACACACACACACAAAAGAAGCACTTACCATTTAGAGAACTACAACTCTTACAAATAGGGTCCATCAAATTAAACACCATTAGAGCATTAGCTTGTGACCTTGTATATGATCCACTGTTAGAAGTTGAATCATTATTATTGTTCATCATAGCAGGAATGTGGTAAGAGTGCCTGGTAGCTGATACGTGCTCACTTATCCAAACCATCATGAAGGGGGCAATTGAACCTGTGACCTGCTGCCAAATGTACTACCACTGATTTATGCCAATTTTCAAACCGTATACACAGTTCGACATAGAACTTGAATTTACTGTTCTAAAAAGTTCTATGTACCGCTTGTAATTTGTTTTCATGTTTAAAGGGTGCCTGGTCACTGTGTGTGTAAGTTTAAAGCAGTTGTGTATTGTTCTATTCCTGCCAGTCACTGTCAACTTCACACAGAGTTGTGAAGAAGGATAAGATTTAACATAAACCCTCCTCTTCTATCTATTCCATCGTTCCTGCTCTCTAATCTTAAACCTCTTCTCCATCTCTCCCTCTTCCGCTCTCCCTTCCTATATCAGTTTGGGGTTTTTTCCCTGCGTGTGAAAGCAGAAATGAGTTGTCAGGGGAGACGGTGTGATGAAGCGACCAGCCGGTCATGAGCCAACAGGAGAACCACAGAAACACACCCTCATTAATCTTAGTCTTCCTTTCCTCTTCCCCCTCTCCTCTCCTCTCCTCTTCCTCCTTTCCTCTCTTCCTATACTCTTCCATCCCCGCCTCTCCTCCTCTATTCTCCTCTCTTCTCTTTTCCTCTCCTCTGTGAATGCCCTTTTACTCGGCTAATAGAGTTGAAGGTTGCAGAGGGTCACTTTGTCAAAAGCAGCAGGGTCATTAGAGAGCCACACTATCCATCCTTCTGAAAGTACAGATCTACTCCCCTGGCACCTCTCTGCTCTCCCTCCGTCCCTCCGTCCCTCCCTCCCTCCCTCTATCCCTCCCTCCCTCCCCTCCCCTCCCCTCCCTCCCTCCCTCCCCTCCCTCCCTCCCTCCCTCCCTCCCTCCCTCCCTCCCTCCTTCCCTCCCTCCCTCCCTCCCTCCCTCCCTCCCCTCCTCTCCTGTCCTCTACTCTCCCCTCCCTCCTCTCCTCACCTCTCCAGGTGGCACACTAGGGGCCTGTTATCACAAAAGGGCTGATTTGTCACCATCCTCTCACTCCATCAAAGCAGCCATTGTTTGAGACTTTTACCTATCGAGCAGGAAGCTGCTGGTAGGAGCGAGTGGGTGGAGGAAGGCAAGGAGGTGTGTGTGCTCTTGTTGTTACAACAGCGCAGAAACAGCAGCAGCCTATCAAGTTCACCTTTAAAGACTGATTCCTGTCTCATCGACTAGACAACAACCTGGGGGCACTTACTGCAACGCAAGGAGGCTGACACGGTCAGAGCTGTTGAGATAAATTAGCTCCAGGTTTCTAACTGCACCCAGCTCCCCTGGCAACAGCAGACGCTGAGATGTAAATACAAATTTGGAGCGGATTCATTAATCATGTACCGTACACAAAGGGTGAATGATGGATTCAATTAATCTTCAGGGAGAGGATCGCCGTATTAAGTGTGGGACTGCATTTCTGGAAAAGCCCATGATATGGGATACGCCATAGGATAGCGTAGCGTGGCTTTGAGTAGTGTAGTGTAGCTGAGATTTAGCCTAGCTTATCTCAGCGTAGCATAGCAAAGGATAGCCTTCAGACACCATGACTACATTCAGTTCCACCAAGCAGTAACCTTGCTGTTTGATCACACCACCAACATGATCTGCTCAGGTCCAATTGCAAACCAGCACCTAGGAGGTCAGGAACGAGTGGGAAACATCAACTGACTACCGTCATCTTGACTTCTACTGGCCCACGGGTACAACTACGAGCTAAGGATCTAATAGCACTGATATGACTAAGGCTAGGCTAAACCAGGCTAGGGTAGATTAAACAAGGCTAACCAGGCTAGGCTAGGTTAAACAAGGCTAACCAGGCTAGGCTACGTTAAACCAGGCTAAACAATGCTAGGCTATGACGTTGGCTCTCTTTCAGGCCAGATGACATTGGAGTCTAAACCTGGCTTTACTAAGCCAGGCTAAACTGGAGTTTGCATTGCCAGGATAGGCTAGGCTAAAACATGCCCAATGTCATGACAGCCAGGAGGTTATGACTATCTGACCCCCCCTCCCCCCTCCCTCCCCCGGACACTAAGTCTACTGGGGAGAGAAGCATTGTCACCAAGGAGACGGGCCATATTTCATAAACCTGAGTGCTATTCCATGATTTATCTCCTGCACTTATTACCCCCAACACTGGGAGTGATGGAGTGGTTTACCCTCCCAGTAGAAAGCTGTCCATATACATCATCAGCTTCAGGAGGGAAGAGAAGAAGAAGAAAATAACTGAGGAAGAGGGGAAGGAGGAGACAGGGAAGGAGGGAGAGGATCGGTAGGAGGAGGTGGAGGACGAGGAGAAGGAGGAGACGGAAGGAGGGAGAGGATCGGTAGGAGAGATAGCAGGACGTGGAGGAGGAGGAGAAGGAGGAGACAGGGAAGGAGGGAGAGGATCGGTAGGAGATAGGAGGAGGTGGAGGACGAGGAGAAGAAGCTGAAGGAGCAGGTTTTCTTTAATGAGAGAGTCAACCTTGAGGTGACAGAGTTGGCCTCTGGGTCTCCATCCTGAGCAAGGGGACGGCACCGTCATTACCAGACCGGACATGTCAGTGTGTGTCAGTGTGTGCGTGTGTGTGTGTCAGTGTGTGTGAGTGTGTGTGTGTCAGTGTGTGTGAGTGTGTAGTTGCCCCTCTCTCCATTCCGACACACACCCTCAGCAGTTCAATATTAATATCAGTACTACACATAACGTTGGCGAGGACGATATTTCAGGTTCACTGAGTCACTGAGTTGATAGACCAGATGTGTATATTTGATGAGATATGGCTCAATATGAATAAGAGATAGAAAGGGAGGGAAAGATAGAGAGAAGGGAGAGAAAAAGCAAGAGGGAAAGAGATAGAAGATGGTGAGAGAAAGAGGGGGGGAGGTGGGAGGTGATAAGTAGGTTGGATGTAAATATAAAGAGGAGAGATCATGACAGAGATAATATCAGTATATATCACTACCGTTACTATAAATATATATGATTTTGTATGTATTTATTTATTTTTCTCTTTTTTATCAACCTCTTAAAACAGAATTTGTTCCCGTAGCAGATTGAATAAGATACAGCCCAACACACACACACACACACATACCTCTAGATGAAATGTCACAGCCATAATTAGGAGCCACGGTGTTCTCCTGTGAGAGAGTAAATAGGGTTTCTTTAAATCAACCTGGGAAACATGGATTTGGCTTTTTGATATTTGATCCAACGACGTCTGATACCAGCCATGCCTCCCCAGCTACGCCCCCATCATCGGTCACAGGCTGAGGGCATGGAGGAGGGGGGCCAAGGGGGCTCGGGGCTGGGGGGGGACATTACATTTACATGTAGTCATTTAGCAGACGCTCTTATCCAGAGCGACTTACAGTAAGTACAGGGACATTCTCCCGGAGGCAAGTAGGGTGAAGTGCCTTGCCCAAGGACACAACGTCATGTGGCACAGCCAGGAATCGAACCAGCAACCTTTGGATTACTAGCCCAATTCCCTAAACCACTCAGCCACCTGACTCCCTCACAAGGGGAAAGGAGGTCTCCTTCCCTCCTTTCTTTCCTCCATCCCTCTGTCCTCCTCCCCTCTGTCCTCCTCCCCTCTGTCCTCCATCCCTCTGTCCTCCATCCCTCTGTCCTCCTCCCCTCTGTCCTCCTCCCCTCTGTCCTCCATCCCTCTGTCCTCCTCCCCTCTGTCCTCCTCCCCTCTGTCCTCCTCCCCTCTGTCCTCCCCTCTGTCCTCCTCCCCTCTGTCCTCCTCCCCTCTGTCCTCCTCCCCTCTGTCCTCCTCCCCTCTGTCCTCCCCCCCTCTGTCCTCCTCCCCTCTGTCCTCCTCCCCTCTGTCCTCCCCTCTGTCCTCCTCCCCTCTGTCCTCCCCTCTGTCCTCCTCCCCTCTGTCCTCCTCCCCTCTGTCCTCCTCCCCTCTGTCCTCCTCCCCTCTGTCCTCCTCCCCTCTGTCTTCCCCTCCGAGAAGCCCATCGTCGACAAGCGCCACAAGCTGTCAAATTATAACTTTTAAAAAAATGCAGTGAAAGGCCTCCCTCCCAACTTTCCACCCTTTCCGGCATATTGGAGAGATAATTGAAAATATTAGCAGGCAGACTGTTTGAGATGGGGGGATGAAAGGAGGAGGGGGAGCGGAGGAGGGAGGGGTGTGACAGCTCCTAGGGCTGCCGTGGTAACGAGGGACTGTCAGTCCTCCTCCCCTCTGTCCTCCCCTCTGTCCTCCTCCCCTCTGTCCTCCTCCCCTCTGTCCTCCTCCCCTCTGTCTTCCCCTCCGAGAAGCCCATCGTCGACAAGCGCCACAAGCTGTCAAATTATAACTTTTAAAAAAATGCAGTGAAAGGCCTCCCTCCCAACTTTCCACCCTTTCCGGCATATTGGAGAGATAATTGAAAATATTAGCAGGCAGACTGTTTGAGATGGGGGGATGAAAGGAGGAGGGGGAGCGGAGGAGGGAGGGGTGTGACAGCTCCTAGGGCTGCCGTGGTAACGAGGGACTGTCAGAAGTCCTGGTGTGTTTATCTCAGATCATCTGGGGGGATTTCAGACCCTTACCTTCACAATTCCATTCTTTACGACGCCGCCTTTGTCCCCGGTGATTTACGGCGGTTGAAAGCGCAGCGCGGCGTGATGAATGAACGTTCCTCACCAGGTGTCAGGGACGGCCGTCGCTGGGAGGCCTCAGGCTCTCCCCTTTCTCTCTCTCTCTCTCCCTCCCTCTCTCTCTCCCTCCCTCCCTCTCTCTCCGTCTCTCTCTCTCTTTCTCTCCCTCCATCCCTCTCTCTCCCTCCCTCTCTCTCCCTCCCTCTCTCTCTCTCCGTCTCTTTCTCTCCCTCCATCCCTCTCTCTCTCTCCATCTCTCTCCCCCCTCCCTTTATCTCTTCGTCTCTCCTCTTCTTCCTCTCCCCATTTTGAACTGTCTCGTTCTCTCCCTCTCCCCCCCTCTCTCTTATCTCTTGATTTCTTTCTCTCCCCCTTCTCCCTCCATTTACCCTTTCTCTCTTATTTCCTCACCTCTATTCTTTTTCTTTGTTTCCTCTTTCTTCCTTCCTTTCTCTTCTTCTCTAATTTGCCTCACTTCAGACATGACACCTTTTTTCCCCAAATCACTTCCTGTAAGACACTGCCAGATGAAACTTGACAGTGAGTGGCGCCAATCGTGAACCGAGCCGTCGCCTGAATCTGTCTGCAGTGACTGCGAGCCGGATTGCAGCATGTTCTGTCTGTTCCAGATGAAGGAACCAGCCGAGGACTGGGATGTGCGTCTCTCTACCCGCTGCCTGTGTGTGTGTCGTCCTCCCTGTGTCGCTGCCTGTGTGTGTGTCGTCCTCCCTGTGTCGCTGCCTGTGTGTGTGTCGTCCTCCCTGTGTCGCTGCCTGTGTGTGTGTCGTCCTCCCTGTGTCGCTGCCTGTGTGTGTGTCGTCCTCCCTGTGTCGCTGCCTGTGTGTGTGTCGTCCTCCCTGTGTCGCTGCCTGTGTGTGTGTCGTCCTCCCTGTGTCGCTGCCTGTGTGTGTGTCGTCCTCCCTGTGTCGCTGCCTGTGTGTGTGTCGTCCTCCCTGTGTCGCTGCCTGTGTGTGTGTCGTCCTCCCTGTGTCGCTGCCTGTGTGTGTGTCGTCCTCCCTGTGTCGCTGCCTGTGTGTGTGTCGTCCTCCCTGTGTCGCTGCCTGTGTGTGTGTCGTCCTCCCTGTGTCGCTGCCTGTGTGTGTGTCGTCCTCCCTGTGTCGCTGCCTGTGTGTGTGTCGTCCTCCCTGTGTCGCTGCCTGTGTGTGTGTCGTCCTCCCTGTGTCGCTGCCTGTGTGTGTGTCGTCCTCCCTGTGTCGCTGCCTGTGTGTGTGTCGTCCTCCCTGTGTCGCTGCCTGTGTGTGTGTCGTCCTCCCTGTGTCGCTGCCTGTGTGTGTGTCGTCCTCCCTGTGTCGCTGCCTGTGTGTGTGTCGTCCTCCCTGTGTCGCTGCCTGTGTGTGTGTCGTCCTCCCTGTGTCGCTGCCTGTGTGTGTGTCGTCCTCCCTGTGTCGCTGCCTGTGTGTGTGTCGTCCTCCCTGTGTCGCTGCCTGTGTGTGTGTCGTCCTCCCTGTGTCGCTGCCTGTGTGTGTGTCGTCCTCCCTGTGTCGCTGCCTGTGTGTGTGTCGTCCTCCCTGTGTCGCTGCCTGTGTGTGTGTCGTCCTCCCTGTGTCGCTGCCTGTGTGTGTGTCGTCCTCCCTGTGTCGCTGCCTGTGTGTGTGTCGTCCTCCCTGTGTCGCTGCCTGTGTGTGTGTCGTCCTCCCTGTGTCGCTGCCTGTGTGTGTGTCGTCCTCCCTGTGTCGCTGCCTGTGTGTGTGTCGTCCTCCCTGTGTCGCTGCCTGTGTGTGTGTCGTCCTCCCTGTGTCGCTGCCTGTGTGTGTGTCGTCCTCCCTGTGTCGCTGCCTGTGTGTGTGTCGTCCTCCCTGTGTCGCTGCCTGTGTGTGTGTCGTCCTCCCTGTGTCGCTGCCTGTGTGTGTGTCGTCCTCCCTGTGTCGCTGCCTGTGTGTGTGTCGTCCTCCCTGTGTCGCTGCCTGTGTGTGTGTCGTCCTCCCTGTGTCGCTGCCTGTGTGTGTGTCGTCCTCCCTGTGTCGCTGCCTGTGTGTGTGTCGTCCTCCCTGTGTCGCTGCCTGTGTGTGTGTCGTCCTCCCTGTGTCGCTGCCTGTGTGTGTGTCGTCCTCCCTGTGTCGCTGCCTGTGTGTGTGTCGTCCTCCCTGTGTCGCTGCCTGTGTGTGTGTCGTCCTCCCTGTGTCGCTGCCTGTGTGTGTGTCGTCCTCCCTGTGTCGCTGCCTGTGTGTGTGTCGTCCTCCCTGTGTCGCTGCCTGTGTGTGTGTCGTCCTCCCTGTGTCGCTGCCTGTGTGTGTGTCGTCCTCCCTGTGTCGCTGCCTGTGTGTGTGTCGTCCTCCCTGTGTCGCTGCCTGTGTGTGTGTCGTCCTCCCTGTGTCGCTGCCTGTGTGTGTGTCGTCCTCCCTGTGTCGCTGCCTGTGTGTGTGTCGTCCTCCCTGTGTCGCTGCCTGTGTGTGTGTCGTCCTCCCTGTGTCGCTGCCTGTGTGTGTGTCGTCCTCCCTGTGTCGCTGCCTGTGTGTGTGTCGTCCTCCCTGTGTCGCTGCCTGTGTGTGTGTCGTCCTCCCTGTGTCGCTGCCTGTGTGTGTGTCGTCCTCCCTGTGTCGCTGCCTGTGTGTGTGTCGTCCTCCCTGTGTCGCTGCCTGTGTGTGTGTCGTCCTCCCTGTGTCGCTGCCTGTGTGTGTGTCGTCCTCCCTGTGTCGCTGCCTGTGTGTGTGTCGTCCTCCCTGTGTCGCTGCCTGTGTGTGTGTCGTCCTCCCTGTGTCGCTGCCTGTGTGTGTGTCGTCCTCCCTGTGTCGCTGCCTGTGTGTGTGTCGTCCTCCCTGTGTCGCTGCCTGTGTGTGTGTCGTCCTCCCTGTGTCGCTGCCTGTGTGTGTGTCGTCCTCCCTGTGTCGCTGCCTGTGTGTGTGTCGTCCTCCCTGTGTCGCTGCCTGTGTGTGTGTCGTCCTCCCTGTGTCGCTGCCTGTGTGTGTGTCGTCCTCCCTGTGTCGCTGCCTGTGTGTGTGTCGTCCTCCCTGTGTCGCTGCCTGTGTGTGTGTCGTCCTCCCTGTGTCGCTGCCTGTGTGTGTGTCGTCCTCCCTGTGTCGCTGCCTGTGTGTGTGTCGTCCTCCCTGTGTCGCTGCCTGTGTGTGTGTCGTCCTCCCTGTGTCGCTGCCTGTGTGTGTGTCGTCCTCCCTGTGTCGCTGCCTGTGTGTGTGTCGTCCTCCCTGTGTCGCTGCCTGTGTGTGTGTCGTCCTCCCTGTGTCGCTGCCTGTGTGTGTGTCGTCCTCCCTGTGTCGCTGCCTGTGTGTGTGTCGTCCTCCCTGTGTCGCTGCCTGTGTGTGTGTCGTCCTCCCTGTGTCGCTGCCTGTGTGTGTGTCGTCCTCCCTGTGTCGCTGCCTGTGTGTGTGTCGTCCTCCCTGTGTCGCTGCCTGTGTGTGTGTCGTCCTCCCTGTGTCGCTGCCTGTGTGTGTGTCGTCCTCCCTGTGTCGCTGCCTGTGTGTGTGTCGTCCTCCCTGTGTCGCTGCCTGTGTGTGTGTCGTCCTCCCTGTGTCGCTGCCTGTGTGTGTGTCGTCCTCCCTGTGTCGCTGCCTGTGTGTGTGTCGTCCTCCCTGTGTCGCTGCCTGTGTGTGTGTCGTCCTCCCTGTGTCGCTGCCTGTGTGTGTGTCGTCCTCCCTGTGTCGCTGCCTGTGTGTGTGTCGTCCTCCCTGTGTCGCTGCCTGTGTGTGTGTCGTCCTCCCTGTGTCGCTGCCTGTGTGTGTGTCGTCCTCCCTGTGTCGCTGCCTGTGTGTGTGTCGTCCTCCCTGTGTCGCTGCCTGTGTGTGTGTCGTCCTCCCTGTGTCGCTGCCTGTGTGTGTGTCGTCCTCCCTGTGTTTCACCGTGTCCCAGACTGTGTCACCCCTCCACATTTCTGAATGGTTCCCCTGACATCGCTGCCCTCCGCTCACCATCATCCCTCAGGGTCCATCGGCAGCCCTAGCATGAGTCACTCTCTCTTCATCCATCCCTTCATCCATCCCTACATCCATCCCTCCCTCCCTCCGTGCCCCCTTCCATACATCTGCCATCTCCCTCCCTCTCCCTCCCTCCCTCCCTCCCTCCCTCCCTCCCTCCCTCCCTCTCCCTCCCTCCCTCCCTCCCTCTCCCCCTCCCTCCCTCCCTCCCTCTCCGCCTCCCTCTCACTTCCTCTGCCGTCCGTCTCTCAGCCTTCATCCCTCAGTCCCTCTCTCCCCTGGTGTATTGTCTTGTTGAGTGTCAGTGTCACATGTTGGAGGCATTAGTGGAGCAGCCTTTGGAGCATGAAGTCACCATTGACACTGAGCTGCTATTAAGTCAATGGCCCCCAGCGAGGGAGGGGGTGGGGGGCCACGAGGGGGGTGGGAGGGTGAGTGGGCGGGGGATGTGAAGGAGCCTGGTCTTCCGTCACCGGTTTTCACACAGCATGAGGAGAAGTAGTAATAGAGTGGGCCTAGCATTGAGCCATTTTGACATGAATAATGTCCTCTTGGCCTGATGTTGATCACAAGGGCAGAGCTACATATCTGCACACGGATACACACACACACACACCTTCATCGTAAACAGAAACACACATTACACACTTTCACTCTTCAAAGAAATCGGTCGTAATCTTATTCTCCCTCTCCACTTTGTCTTTAAACATCTCCATATCTCTCTCTTTCTCTCTTTTCACCTCTCTCTCCATCTTGTTCAAGAGCCCACAGTTCATTCGAAGACAGCAAATGAACAGATGGGTAGATAGAGAACAACCCAAAACACCTGATAAACACTTCCTGTTTATCATCCCAAAACACTTCCTATTTATCAGAAAGGAGAGGTGGTCCCCTCCCCTTTCTCCCCTCCCCTCTCTCCCCTCCCCTCCCCTCCTCTCCCCCCCCTCTCCTCTCCCCTCCCCTCTCTCCCCTCCCTCCCTCTCTCCCCTCCCCTTTCTCCCCTCCCTCTCTCCCCTCCCTCTCTCCCCTCTCTCTCCTCCCCTCTCTCTCCCCTCCCCTCTCCCCCCTCCCCTCCCTCTCTCCCCCTCCCCTCCCCTCCCCTCTCTCCCTTCCCCTCTCTCCCCTCTCCTCTCTATTTGAATGCCTGGTCTCCGAAAGCTCTGTGTTGTTCTCACTCTGTCTGCAGTAATCAGGGCTTGAGCGCTGGAGGAGAGCTGGTGGTGCGGAGAGATAAAAGCGTTAAAAAGGTGTTTGTTCTCCCAGCCCCAGAGAGGGAGAGAGAGAGAGAGAGAGAGAGAGAGAGAGAGGGGAAGCAGGGAGGAGGAAGAGGAGTGATGCTTGCTGGAAAGACGAGTGAGAAGGGGGGGGGGGGTATGAGGGGGGAAGGGGGGGGCACTTCACACCAAATGATCCAAACCTGACACCGTAACACAAGGGTGTTGTATGCCGCAGCTAGAGTGTGTGTGTGTGTGTTGCATGCCTGCCTGCTTGCGTGCATCGATGTGTGTGTGCGTATGTGTATGATATTGATGTTTTCAATTACATATAACTCTTTCACTACACTCTTTTCCCCCTTGACCCTATACACCCCCCCCCTCACCCCCCCCCCCCCCCCCACACACACACACACACACACACACCCTACTCCCCTCCTCCACCTTACCAAAAGCAACATTACGGCACTTCAGGAATAAGATAAGCTCAGCTCTTTTTCAACAACAATACACAGAGATGAACTGAGGTGGGGGAGGTAGAGACTTTGGTGAAGAGAAGGTGGGGAAGGGGGAGAGGGGGGTTAAAGAGGTGTAGAGTTAGACAGACAGAGAGTGAGTGGTTTACAGGCTTTCAGCCTTAGATTGGTACACAGGCCCTTTCGGTGCTCCAACACGACGTGTTGGCGAGTGTGTGTGTATCTGTGTGTGAGTGCATGTTAAGGGAGTGTGTGTGTGTGTGTGAGACACAAGCAGAGGTCCTTAAAGCATTGAAGAATCATTTCCTCTGAGGCCCTAAAACTCCAGGAGTCTGCTCCTCACCACTCCCTCACAAACTGCAAAAGAAAAACATTCTTATAAAACGACAGGAGGGATGAGGAAAATAAATTTGTTGTGAAGTTTACGAGTCTTTGTGGTCGAGAGCAACCAAGCATTGCATAATGCCTTCATAGGATAAAGGAGGGAGGCGGGTGGGTGTGTGGTGAGTGTGTGTGTCTGTGAGTCAAGGAGAGACTGTGTGTGTGTGTGTGCATGTGTATGCGTCAAGGAGAGAACACCTTTGTGTGTGTGTGTGTGTGTGTGCGCGCGAAGAGGACCTTGGCCCTTAACTCTCTCCTCCAACACAAACGCATACATGCACTCATCCTCGATAATGAGAATCCACCTCACCAAATCTTTCAGTCCAAGGTCCTGCCTAGATTGACTGTAATGCCTAAGTAATCAGAGAGCTTTGACCTACGCTGTCTCTCTCTGGGATTTATAGCACCCAATTACCCATCCCCATTACCCTGACTCCAAGGGGACACATCCCAGCCCTGGACAGAGGGAAGGCCACCTTTCAGTCTACCCTGCCTGGGTGACCAGGAGGCTGAGAGACAGGCCTCCCTCCCTCCCTTCCTCCTCCTCCTCTTCTTTCTTCAACTCTCCTCCATCCTCCAGCCCCCGCCCGCCCGCTCATCTCTCTCTCTTTTCTGTCAACCACTTTTCTTTCTATCTCTCTGTCCGTTACACCCCTCTCTTTCTCTCCTTCGTTCTCTCCCTCTCTCTCTTTCTCTCCTTCGTTCTCTCCCTCTCTCTCTTTCTCATCCTTCCAACCATCCATCCTTCATTACTTGACCAAGGTCTCCGGGAAACTTTTTATACTCCCCAAAGCGCTGGGAGGGAGGGAGGGATAGGCCAAGTGAGGGAGGGATTTAATTTTAATTTCTTCTAGAACTAGACATATAGTAAATGTTTTACTCTCATAGTTGCACGGATACAGTAATGTGACTCCATGTATGTGTTCACAATCATTTAAAATCACGTTTGTTCAACATGTAACAATGTATACCTATGCTCTTTTTCTACAACAGACCAATTAAGAGCTGTCACACATTCAGACTTCCTGTTATACCAGAGGCCTGTGATGTCACTTCCACTCAAGTGAGAGGGAGAGGGAAAAGCTGTATGACCCTTCCTGATAGACAGCACATGCAGCACAAGTCCAAGCTGTGTGTTTCTTGGAGAGCTCTGTCGTGTGGGGGTGCTTCGGCAAAGATTGAGGTCAGACTCAGTTAAGAGGTTTTTGTGATGCTATCAGACGAGAAATCTTCCAGATCAAAACCGACCTTCATTTAGTCTGAGATGCAGACATCAGGAATGCTCCATGCGTACACCTACAGCTTTTCGTTATCAATATTATTGTAGACATTTATGAATACGTTTTTTTGTTTATTTTACCTTGACATTTCAAGTGTCTATGGTTGTTTCTGTTATCTGACTCAGAGCTACACTGGTGTGTTGTCGTGTGGAAGACCAGGTGGAACTATAAACTCAGACTCCTCCACTCTGCCATTGGCCTTCATACCGTCCAATCACAGGAGAGGAGGAGAGCAAAGAGAACATCTGAGAGCAAAGGAGAGGAGGCAAGGAGGAGAGGAGAGAGGATTGAGACAGTCTCAGAGTGGGGGGTGAGGAGGAGAGGAGAGAGGATTGAGACAGTCCCAGTGTGGGGGGTGAGGAGGAGAGGAGAGGATTGAGACAGTCTCAGTGTGGGGGGGTGAGGAGGAGAGGAGAGAGGATTGAGACAGTCTCAGTGTGGGGGGTGAGGAGGAGAGGAGAGAGGATTGAGACAGTCTCAGTGTGGGGGGTGAGGAGGAGAGGAGAGAGGATTGAGACAGTCTCAGGGTGTGGGGTGAGGAGGCAGGGATTCACGTCATGGCTGGTACCTATGCCTCTGTGATCCTCCCTGTCTCTGCTGCTAATCCCTGCCCATCAGAACCCCCCCCCACCCCGCCCCCCCAGCCCGTCCCCCCAACCCGCCCCCCACCCCCCACTCCCACCCCCGCAACATCAAATTACAACAGAGACAGCGAGTAGAGGTGCCAAGACAACCACATACACACACATAGTATAGGTACGGCATGCACACACACACACATACATAAACAAACATATTCACACACACTCTCCCAGGCTGCCAGCTGTAGTGGCCTGTCACAAACTCATCTTATTGTGTGTGTGTCTGCGTGTGTGTTTGTACAAGCATATGTGGTTGTGTGTGTGTGTGTGTGGGGGGGGTTGTTGTCAAGGAATTACCAGATTGACCCTGTAATTACACTTCGGTTTATTCGATAAGGTTAAAAGATAAACAAGTTCATACAGCAATAACAACACTGTTTATTTCATGCTTCGTAAACTGTAGAATGTAAGTGAATGCTACAGAGGTTTGATGGGAATGATGTAACCAGGTCAGGAATGTGCAAGCTTCTGCAGTTGTGAGACAGAACTGTGTCTTAGTGACGTGGTTTATTCATTTGTGCTGAAAAAGCAGAACAAAGAAGCAGACTAAGACCTTGGCTGCTTAGGTAAAAAGATCCAATCTTCTTGTGAACTGGATAGAAAAAAAGATTTCCAGTTAACGCCTGATTTAAGACCTGTTACAAGACGCCTTCGGTTAAGGAATCCAAAAAAACAGGAAAAAGGAACAAAACCGAGGGAGTAGATTTATGCTCAGGCTGAACTGAAGCAGGAACGTGCACGACTTTACCCTGACTGACTGGAGGATGTCTAGTCCTTCTGCCACCATGCCATCTCTCTTCAAGCGTTTACGCAGCATCAAACTGCGCTCATTCAAGTCATTAGCATGTGTCTTCTTAGGGATTGGGATGATGCTGGATTCCTTTGGCTGACAGGTAACGCAGGGTATACCCAGCTGTGGCTGAAACACCTTGGTGAAGAACACACTCAGCCGAGTGGAGCTGTTTTTGAACAGCCTGTCTGTGTAGCCCGCCTGGGCCTGAGGCTTTGTGTGGATTGACTGCTCAGCATGGAGGTCACCAACTGTTTATCTAGGATGAGAGCTGGCTGGGACTGGGGCTGGGGCCGGGGCCGGGGCCGGGGGCCGGGGGCTGGGGCTGGGAAGGGTCCAGCTGGTTGGTGTGCTGCTGCTGGTAAACCGACTGAAGAAGCCTGTTTGGAGGCTCTGCCCATCGTGGTGTTGTACATTAGGAATATTGCCATAACACAACTCCAGCGAATTCTCTCTGGTGGAAGTTGTGAACGTAGATATATATAAAGGGTAGATGTCTCGTCCGCGTTGCCAGACAACGGAGTCGAACGTCCGCACATGGCGGCCATCTTGCTACAGTCAACTCGCTCATCCATAACATTGTGTTGATGCTACATGTAGTTTTTAAATTACCATAACTTGCTCAATTTTCAACCGATTTTGAAACGGTTTGGTTTGTTATCAACGTCAGACATGTCGTTATGCCACTGCATACTTATGAATAATATATATATTTTTTTAAGAATAGAAGTATGCAAGATGCAAGATGGCCGCCATGTGCGGACGTTCTAGACTCCACCGTAAGACATCTAGTCTTTATATATATCTATGGTTGTGAAGGCTTCAGACGGGGCAGAGGTGTGTGATGTTGCATCTGTGCGTGAGTTCTAAATATTGCCAACGGTCCCCACCATAGATATATATAAAGGGTAGATGTCTCGTCCGCGTTGCCGGACAACGGAGTCGAATGTCCGCACATGGCGGCCATCTTGCTACAGTCAACTCGCTCACCCATAACATTGTGTTGATGCTACATGTACTTTTTACCATAACTTGCTAAATTTTCAACCGATTTTTAAACGGTTTGGTTTGTTATTATCTTCGGAGATGTCGTTATGCCACTGCATACTTATGAATAATTATGTTTTTTTTATATATATATATATATATATATATATATATATATATATATATATATATATAATAGAAGTATGCAGTGGCATAACGACATCTCTGACGTTGATAACAAACCAAACCGTTTAAAAATCGGTTGCAAATTGAGCAAGTTATGGTCATTTCAAAAGTACATGTAGCATCAACACAATGTTATGGGTGAGCGAGTTGACTGTAGCAAGATGGCCGCCATGTGCAGACGTTCTAGACTCCGCCGTAAGACATCTAGTCTTTATATATATCTATGGTCCCCACAGCGCAAGTAATTTTTCTGAAACAGTAGCTTGCTAGCTTTAGTTAGCTTCCGGGCTAAGTTACCTAGCATGATACTCTTAGCAATGCTACTACCATGCTCCTGTTACTTGTTAGCCTTCTCATTAGTACACTTTGAAGCCATATAACGTTTGTCACATAGTTTTTGTCTATCGGAAAATATTAGCTTCGAAATCGCATATGTGCGACGTTACGCTGTGAGACTCACATTCAAACAATCACATATTTGCGACGCTACTCATGAAGGGGTTAAGATCCTGGCTGTTGTGATCGTTCGCCAGTTCGATTGCCTGCTCTGCCGTGACTGTCTGGAGGCAGCAGCCAGTGTGCAATCATAGCCAGGTACTCACAGTGAAATGACGGCGATCTAGGAGAACTCTCCAGGTACATAGAGCGGCGTAAAGGACAGTCGTCAATTCATAGCGTCTATTGATGTTTTTTTCCCGTACTCGTGTAGGAAAGCGGTTGTATTATCTCACAGCAAGCAGGGGACATCTTCAAGATGTCTAGTCAATCCCTCACATCACATGGAACCACAGTGGAATTTACTGCAACTAATGGAATCTTTTCAACAACTCGACTCCTCTCATAGTCAGTCTTCATCAGAGAGGAATGTTCTGGAGGTATTCCCTACCATGAATATAGATCAAAACGTTTATTTTTTTTATTTTTTATTCAACAAATCAAGTCCCAAGAAGAGATTAATTTTTCTCTTGTCCCCTCTGTTTGTATATGGGTCCACACTCACGAGACGGAAATATACAAACACACCTTGAGGTAAATGGGCACTTCACAAGACAGTAGTGTTGAATGTGAAGCAGCAGCACAGAAGGGGACAAACGCACAAGTCAAAACGGTGTACTGTCCCTTTAAGGGTCCGGCCATCCATTTGAGGGTGACAGTATTTATGTAGCAGAGGAAACATTATGAATAGGATCAGAGCTGCTTTAGCATGATGGATCCTCTCAGCATTAATCTAGCGTGCCATATCTTTGATGCTAGCTACACATGAATCATTGTTAATTCCCATGAATCCATTACAGCTAAAAATAGAATCCTGATAAATCAATGAGGACACTCCGGAGAGTAAAAAGACAGTGTGTGTGTGTGTGTGTGTGTGTGTGTGTGTGTGTGTGTGTAATACGGAAATGTGTGTGCGTGTTTGCATGGGTGTGTTTGTGTTAGGGAATTTGTGTGAGAGTTAGGGAATGTGTGTGTGTGTCTCTTTCATCCATGTTAGTGTGTGTGCATTTTCATGTACTAAGTAATGGCTGTGTGTGTCTTTCATGTGCTGTGCGCTGCCCTTGTCTGTGTTACTGATCACTCTCTCCCTCTCCCTGATAGATGAGACTCTCACATCTGATGAGGCGACACCAGACCTTGAACACCGTTTCAACTCTCTCTCCTCTCTCTCCATCTGTACGCTTGAGTCTGTACGGATGCAGAAGTCCAATCAGAGAACAGATCTTTCCAAACTCCTCCACGGTAACCTATTGGTACGTGGCGCAACAACCCAGCACACGCCCACCCCTCGCGGCCCCTCCTCCCTCGGCACCAAGAATCCCTGACCCTTCAGACGCCATTCCGCTCTTACACGATTGGTCACAGCCCAGCAGGCGATCCGCTCGCCGTGGCGAGGAGGACCCGGGGACACACCCCCTCGCAGTCTCCTGTATTCGAACATGATTGGCCACACGCTGGGCACCGTGGCGACCAGGTCGATCGACAGTCCAATCAGAAGAGGCGGCCAGCTGCTCTCACTTCCTGCAAGGGTTTCATCTCACGGAGCGGAGAGTAATACTGAGACACGGCTACGCAGGGGGGAGAGAGGGGAAGGGGAGGTGCAGAGGGAGGGAGGCAGGGAGGGAGGGACGGAGAGAGAGAGAGAGAGAGAGAGAGGGAGGGAGGGAGGGGAGAAAGGTAGTGAGGAAGAGGGTTATACAAGGAGGTAGGAAAAAAAATGGGAAGGGATCAAAGGATAGATGAAAAGAGGGATGGCAGGAGGCATGGAAGAGAGGGGAAGAGAGAGAGGGAGAGAGAGAGAGAGGGAGAGAGAGTATGAGAGAGAGAGAGGGAAAGAGAGAGAGAGAGTATGAGAGAGAGAGGGAAAGAGAGGGAGAGAGAGAGAGTATGAGAGAGAGAGAGAGAGGGAAAGAAGGAAAGAGAGGGAAAGAGAGGGAGAGAGAGGGAGAGAGAGTATGAGAGAGAGAGGGAAAGAGAGAGGGAGGGAGAGAGAGAGAGAGAGATGGAAAGAGAGAGAGAGAGTATGAGAGAGAGAGAGAGAGAGAGACGGAAAGAGAGAGAGAGAGTATGAGAGAGAGAGAGAGAGGGAGAGAGAGAGAGGGGGGGGTGAGAGAGAGTATGAGAGGGAGAGAGTATGAGAGAGAGAGGGAGAGAGAGTATGAGAGAGAGAGAGAGAGAGAGAGAGAGGGAGAGAGAGAGGGAAAGAGAGAGAGAGAGAGGGAAAGAGAGAGAGAGAGTATGAGAGAGAGGGAGAGAGAGTATGAGAGAGAGAGAGGGACAGAGAGAGGGAGAGAGAGAGAGGGAAAGAGAGAGAGGGACAAAGAGAGGGAGAGAGAGAGAGGGAAAGAGAGAGAGAGAGAGAGAGAAAGACATGGAGTGACCAAGACAGCGAAGGAGAAGACAAGTGTGTGAGTGATGGAGACAGAGAGAGAGAGATGGAGCGAGAGACTGATAGAGAGAGACAGAGAGAGAGAGAGAGTGATAGACAGAGAGAGACAGAGTGATAGAGAGAGAGAGGTGGACGTGTACTCTCTAGCTGTGCCCTACCTGTCTCTCACAGAGGAGAGTGAATTAATTAAGATAACAAATTGCATGTGTCATATTTGTCATCTTTTCAATCATGGTTTAATGAGGTGAGACGGCAGGAAGAGCAAAGCATCATGGGATGACATCACCGGGACTGAGGAGATGCTGAGCGAGACGCGGGGTGATGACATCACAGTCCGAGCGACGGAGGAGAGTGGAGAGAAATAAGGTCTGAAGGGAGGTGTGTAGATTCCAACACCCATGGCAGGTGTGGTGCCGGCACATACATATATAAATATAGATCAGACTGAGGGAGAGGAGGAGGGGTGGAGAAATGAAGGATGAAAGAGGGGAAGGGATAGAGGGGGAGTGAGGGAGAGAAAGTGAGGGAAAGAGAGAGAGGCGGGGAGAGTAGGGTAGAGGCAGAGAGCTAGACATAGAAAAAGAGAGTGGCAGCATTTTTTACTTGACAGCAGGGTGTGTGTGTGTGTGTGTTTGTGTGTGTGTGTCAAGTGTTGGAATGTCAGTTCGGTGAGAGAGACTCCGTAATTTAGTAGCAATATACCTTGATAAAAATGGAAAAAATCCAAGCAATTTTCAAATAAATATGAATGGCTTGTTTCCTGGCCTCACCCTGGCCTCACCCTGGCCTCACCCTGGCCTCCTCCTGGCCTCACCCTGGGCTCACCCTGGGCTCCTCCTGGCCTCACCCTGGCCTCCTCCTGGCCTCACCCTGGCCTCACCCTGGTCTCCTCCTGGCCTCCTCCTGGCCTCACCCTGGTCTCCTCCTGGCCTCCTCCTGGCCTCACCCTGGTCTCCTCCTGGCCTCCTCCTGGCCTCACCCTGGTCTCCTGGCCTCACCCTGGTCTCCTGGCCTCACCCTGGTCTCACCCTGGCTTCGACCACTACAATTATGATGAACCACGAAACCAACTGCTATTCACATCCTTCACACAACCTCTTCTACAGCCTCCCCATCCTCCCCAGCCTCTACAGCCTCCCCATCCTCTACAGCCTCCCCATCCTCCCCAGCCTCTACAGCCTCCCCATCCTCCCAGCCTCTATAGCCTCCCCATCCTCCCCAGCCTCTACAACCTCCCCATCCTCCCCAGCCTCTACAACCTCCCCAGCCTCCCCATCCTCCCCAGCCTCTACAGTCTCCCCATCCTCCCAAGCCTCTACAGCCTCCCCAGCCTGTCTACAGACAGACTTCTAACACGGTGTCTCTCTGAAGGAACTGAGGACAGGGGGATGGAGGGAGTGGAGATGAGGAGAGGGAGGAGAGGAGGAGAGGAGAGGGAGGAGAGTGAGGAGAGGGAGGAGATGAGGAAAGGGAGGAGAGGAGGAGAGGAGAGGGAGGAGAGTGAGGAGAGGAGGAGATGAGGAAAGGGAGGAGAGGAGGAGAGGAGAGGGAGGAGAGTGAGGAGAGGGAGGAGATGAGGAGAGGGAGGAGAGGAGGAGAGGAGAGGGAGGAGAGTGAGGAGAGGGAGGAGATGAGGAAAGGGAGGAGAGGAGGAGAGGAGAGGGAGGAGAGTGAGGAGAGGGAGGAGATGAGGAAAGGGAGGAGAGGAGAGGGAGGAGATGAGGAGAGGAGAGGAAGGAGAGGGAGGTGGGACTGAGAGAGAAACATGCTGAAAGATAGATGGAGGGAGGGAGACAGAAACAAATGGAGAGAGAGAAAGAGAGAACAGAGGTGACAGCTTCTGAAATCAGAATTTTAATGTCTTTTCTAAGAGCTAGGCTGCCCTTTAACAGAATAGGGCAGCCTACACAAACACACACATACACACACAAACACATACACACACAAACACTCACACATACGTCCTCTTTCTCTCTCACACACACACAAACACACAGAGAGAGAGAGTGATGGCTTGCTACTTCCAACCCTTTAATGCTACTTTGGGACTATTCCATCACCCCTATCAAACCCCGCTCCCTCTCACCCCTCTCCCTTACCCCTCACCCCTCTCCTTCACACCTCACCCCTCTCCTTCACACCTCACCCCTCCCTCTCACCCCTCTCCCTTACCCCTCACCCCTCTCCTTCACACCTCACCCCTACCTCTCACCCCTCCCTCTCACCCCTCTCCCTTACCCCTCACCCCTCTCCTTCACACCTCACCCCTCTCCTTCACACCTCACCCCTCCCTCTCACCCCTCTCCCTTACCCCTCACCCCTCTCCTTCACACCTCACCCCTACCTCTCACCCCTCCCTCTCACCCCTCTCCCTTACCCCTCACCCCTCTCCTTCACACCTCACCCCTACCTCTCACCCCTCCCTCTCACCCTTCATTTTAAGTGTCGGACTAATTATCAATCCCACTCGAACCTGGACTTCTTCCCCTGTCCCCAGCCTCCGGGAGGGGGTCTCCCCGTCTCTCCTTTCTGCTGTATGCCCTCCATTTCACACATTCGGATCACATTTCAATCTTGCCTCCCTCTCTCCCTCTTTCTCTCTCTTGCTCTCCGTCCTCCCACCCACCCTGTCTCCCGCCCGCCCTTTCTCCCCGTATCCCTGTCTGGTTTACTTCCTCCCCCTCTCTCCCTCCCCTCTCTCCCGCCACCTCTCCTCTGTGGCTGCAGAAGTGTGAGGAGAGTTTCAGAGCAGATTGTGCTGCAGTTTCATTCATCTGCTGTTCCAGAACTCTCCGTTCCACTGTCTTCCCCATGGTAACGGAGATCAGGAGCCAAAGGTCAGGCTGAGCGAAGGAGGAGGAAGAGGAGGAGGAAGAGGAAGTGGAGAAAGAGGAGAAAGAGAGGGCTGAGGAAGTGGGGAGAGAATGAGGAGACGGGAAAGGGTGGAGGGGGGAGGAGAAGAGAGAGGGGGAGGAGGTGAGGAGAGATGGAAAAGCGGGTGGAGCAGAAGGAGGACAGAGAGGTGAAGGAGAAGGACACACACGTGCATGTCTCCCCCTGGCCTAAGGAGAACCAGCAGCACACACACACACACACAAACACAACTCTCACCTCTCAATCCATCTGTGTCTGGTCTCAAATACACACACACTATGACAGACACAGTCTGTGACACACACAAACACACACTCTCTCTCTCTGGTCTCTCTGGAACACCAGCAAACTGGACCAATCAGAAACGAGGATCAAAAGGCAGACGTTCAAGGAGAATGTAATGCCCTCATTGATTGGCCGCGCTGCTTTGGTGCTCCAGCACCTTGCTGTGCGATCAATATGAGATAGATAAGCAGCTGCCAGCCAGCAGTTAACCAGTCAGTCAGTTAACCAGTCAGCCAGCCAGGCAGTTAACAAGTCAGTCAGTTAAACAGTCAGCCAGTCAGTCAGTTAACCAGTGAGTCAGTAAATTACTTAAAAAAACAACGATCCAGTCAGTTAATCAGTCAGCTGGTCAGGTAACAAGTCAGCCAGTGAGTCAGATAATCAGGCAGCCACTCCGTCATGACGACATTGCAGTAAAGCTACATCTGCTTAGCTGTAGCTACTATTACTTTCTCTATAACGGAACAACTGCTATGTGCACTTAAAGATGCTGTAAAGCAAATTCCATGATTTGCTTCTCAGTACATTATATACGTGTGAAATGATTTGCTGAAAGCATGTGCAAAGCGTGAAAACTTTGTCGCACTGAAATGTGGAGTTAGACCTTTGAACAGTTTCTCGACAGTTTTCAGCTCAGGTGTTGTTTAGGCGGGCCAAAACCCAACCTATCTACGTCACAGCCACCTATCTACGTCAGATCACAGACGGTTTATATAACCTGCATTCTGTTACTCAGTTGGTACTATGCAAAGACAAAGTAATTAACACATAAAACACTCAGAGACTGCAGGTAAGTCTGTTCTGATATCTGAAATTGATTTAGCTAGTTGTTGCTGTTGTTGCTAAATTCAATAAATTCGAGGGGGCGGAGCTTCAGCTCCTTCAGGCGACACGCCCCCCCAGTATCAAGTAGAGAAGACTGCTGATTTTCTCACGATTTCAAAGCCTAATTTAACATACTTGTGTTTTTTTTTTAATTCAAATTTGGATGGGTAGTTACCAGTGATGCCGGTAACGCATTATTTACTCTAATCTGACCACTTTTTTAAGTAACGAGTGATCTAACGCGTTACTATTTCCAAACCAGTAATCAGATTAAAGTTACTTGTCCAAGTCATTGTGCGTTACTATTTTGTCATTAATAGTAAAATATATATTTGATTTCTTCTTGCGTCTCTGGGAGTTTATGAGCTTATGCGACAATTAAATCACGTTTTAAGCACGAGGGTCACGTCACGTGTATATACATAGACCTACCACTCAGCGACACAAACAACAATGCAGCAGGAGAGAGATGCGCATTTTCGAGTTGGAAATACAAGTATTTTTTTCGCTAAAGATGGAAATATCAAGGTTCGTTGTACACTCTGTGCTGGTGGCGACAAAGTGCTATCAAGCTACAAAAACACAACGTCAAATTGAAGAAACATTTGGAGTCGCAGCACTGCACAGTCAACTTATAGAGCCGGTTGTCAATAGGTGTGTTCGACTTCATGCAGCACCGGCTGCGCTGCATGAAGTCGAACGCACCTATTTTTATGTTGAGGCGGCGGAGTTGTTGTCGGCAGCTGCTGAATGTAACTAATAAAGTAACTTGTAATCTAACTTAGTTACTTTTAAAATCAAGTAATCTGTAACGTAACTAAGTTACTTTTAAAATAAAGTAACTGTAATGTAACTAAGTTACTTTTTCAAAGTAACTGTGGCAACACTGGTAGTTACCAACACATTCTTCTGTGGTGTGATGAAACTTAAAACTCATTTTCAGTTCTGCTTTAAAGCATCTTTAAACAAGAGGAGAGGAAAGGAGATGAGAAGAGAGGAGAGGAAATGTGACAACATGGATACATTCCCCATAAAGGAACCTCTGTTATCGCTGTGTTTGTTTTCGAAAGACTATAATGAAATAAATAAATGAAAAAAAAAATGGCAGGGAGAAAATGAAATGATGGTGTGTCGGTGTTTTGTGAAATTGTGCTGTCAAACGTTTCTGCTTTCTAATTTCCTGGAGCACAGATGATGGAGCATGTGGACTGACAGCTGGAAAAAAATACAAAATATATAAATATATATAAAAAAGAAAATACTTGGTTTTCAGCACGCAGGCATTTTACGAGCAGTTTTATACAATAATAATACAATTATTTTGTGTCAAATGGCAATTGGCAGATAGGCTGACCTTGTGTCAGGCAGAGATTTGGCAGTGGACGAATATTAAAGTGTCAGGGATGACAGGAACAACTTCACTCGCTCTGGGGACATTTCTCCTACAACGTCCACAACTGTTTCACTTCCTGGCCATGGAGAAACTGGTGCTCATAGGCTGGTACAGTGGTTTGTATTTTAAAGAGACATTCCTGCGTTAGTCACAATCCGGCACACTTCCGCTGTAACAAATTCCACTCGTTAAATCGGAGGGAATGCAACTGCTTCTATAGGAGGAAAAAAAGAGAACCCTAACCCTCATTTGAAACGTGATCATTCTCTGCAGATCTGTGTGACTGCACACGGGTCCAGCTCCCTCTCTCACTCCCTGCTCTCTGATTATGGACTTTATGTAATTGAGCAGAAACAGCCTTGGAACAAGCAGGGCCGTCACAGGCTCTCTCACACACAGAGACATGCAGACACATACATTCACACACACATACACAGATCATACATGTATGTGGACATACACGTCACACACACAAACACACACACACTGTGTCGACAGGTGTTTCTGTGTTTCTACCAGTGTGTGTGTTTAAAACCACTGTGTGTGTTTCTACTAGTGTGTGTGTGTGTGTGTTACTACCAGTTTGTGTAGTCACCAAGGCCAGTGAGGCAGCAGAAACAGACCAATCAACTTTCAGGACAAAATGAGGTGGAAAATATAGCTCCGGAATCCGCACTGAGGCAAGGATGACCCAGCAGCCAATAGCAGACACAGAGGGCGGGACCAGCCAGGTGCACACACCTGCTCTGGCAAACGTGACTGGACGAAGATATGGCAAGCAAGATGAGGATGATGATGATGATGGTGGATGAATACATGCTGACAATGTCCTCTCTCTGGATCCACCTTGAACCAGTTGGCATGGCGATAACTCGACAACGGTAGTCAAGATTGGTGTGAGTACATGAGTGACTCTGCTCAGCCAATCAGAACCACATGGTTCTCCCAAATGGTGATCATCGTCCAATCACATGCAAATAGGCTAGTTTGATTGCACCAATTCTCAATATGTAATCTCCAGACTGGCATGTTGTTTCCAGATGACTAGTGTTGTGTAGGGGCTGAGAGGAGAGGAGAGCAGGAGGAGGAGGAGGAAAGAGGAGATGAAGTGAGGTGAGGAGGAGAGGGCCATGTTAGTCAGACAGAGTGTATCAGGGTTAGGGAAAGAGAAGGTTTGGACACATTCTTTACTCATTCTCTCTCATGACTCCTCCCTCTTTCTCCATCCACCTTTTTCACTTCCTCTTTCCTTAATGTCTCTCTCTCTATTTCACAAATCACTCCTACACACAGAGCCAGAGAAACACACACACACACACACACAGAGCCAGAGAAACACACACACACACAGGGCCAGGGGGAGCAGATCAGGAGCCTGCAGCAGTAGGAAGCTAGGGGAGGCCCTCCTCATTACCACTGTGAGCAGCTCTCCAGGATGGTTCTCTAATCACACACAAACACACACACACGCACTCACACATGCACTCACTCATTCACTCACCTCAGCTGACACACACATAATTAATGCTGGTGCCTGCTTCAAGAGCCTTCCGTGCTGAACCTACTTTCTCCCTCTCTCTCTTTCTCTTCCACTGTGGTGTATGTGTGTGTGTGTGTGGAGTCTATCCACGAGAGCCCAAGGGACTGGGGAAGCTCCCGCAAACCCCTCCGACAGACACACACACACACACACATGAAATATACAAAAGCATACGCACACAGGAAATAAAATGAACACTTCTGATGCTGATAAATCAGTTCCACGTCAAGCAGCAGGACTTTTCTTCCTGGGTAGGAGGATGGTTGTTGGTCAGTGTTGTGTATATTTGCTTGCTACCTGTCTGTCTAAATGCCTGCCTGTCTGTCTGTCTGCTCTCTCGCACCCCCCCCCCTCTCTCTCTCTTTCTCGCTCTCTCGCACCCCTCCCTCTCTCTCTCGCCCCCCCCCCCCCTCTCTAACTCTCTCTCTCTCGCACCCCCCCCTCTCTCTCTCTTTCTCTCTCTCTCGCACCCCCCCCCTCTCTCTCTCTTTCTCTCTCTCTCGCACCCCCCCCTCTCTCTCTCTTTCTCTCTCTCTCGCACCCCCCCCTCTCTCTCTCTTTCTCTCTCTCTCGCACCCCCCCCCTCTCTCTCTCTTTCTCTCTCTCTCGCACCCCTCTCTCTCTCTCTCTCTCTCTCTCTCTCTCTCTCTCTCTTGCACCCCCCCCTCTCTCTCTCTCCCCCAGGCTAGTTTACTAAGTGGAAGGGAACTGCTTAATCGTACGCTTTGCAAAGGCACTTTATTTATGTTTTTCTCCTAAAGGCAGTTATTAATATCATAAATATTTGATGCTACTTTGCATGACCCTGAGCAGAGTGACATAGAAAGAGCTATGAAGGTTAATGGCAGACTGACTGATTGAATGTCTCCTTTGGGGCAGTGGCTAGGGCTGGATAAGGGGGCTGGGATAAGGGGGCTGGGGCTAGGGCTGGGATAAGGGGGCTGGGATAAGGGGGCTGGGATAAGGGGGCTGGGATAAGGGGGCTGGGGGCCTGGGGGGTTGGGGGGTTGGGGGCTGGGGTCTATTGAATGGTCTGCTTAGATATGTGACGTCCAATCAACTCCTTGAGGGTCCAAGAGCATCCCATAATAACACATATCAGCCAGCAGAACGTTGCTAGAGTAACCATTTCTTGCAGAGCACTGTTAGGGCTCATTTAACAAGCTAATTCATAATCAATTTCATCTTGCAGTGGTCTCAAACACACACACATATACATCCTCTACTCATGCGTGAATTGTAGATTTGAACTAGATGGACCACAGACCAAGCAGAAACACCTTGTGACTCAGTAATAACCACCCCCTAATCAATACCCTCTCATCGATCCCGTCTGATCAATACCATATAACACGGTGGATATCATCACACACTGGAAGGAGGAGTGAGGGAGCGAGAGCGAGAGAGCAAGAGAGAGAGGGAGAAAGAGAAAGATGAGAGACAGAGGTAGCAAGCAGAAAAGTTTTAATGTATCATGCTACTAGGGATATGACATTTCTGTGTAGTTCTGTAAATAGTTTTGAATTTACATGAAAGCTGCAGGCCAAATCCAAAATGAAAGCTGTGTTAATTTAGGACATTTTTAAATTACTTTCTTGGGGGAGACAAATTGTAAGTCATCCTCTGGTATGGTAATCATGCTCATCTTTGATCTTGTCTTCAGTTGTATTTTGGGCAAGTCGAACAAGGACATTCTCTCTCTCTCTCTCTCTCTCTCTCTCTCTCTCTCTCTCTCTCTCTCTCTCTCCTCCACCTCTCTTTCTCTCTCTTTTTACTCTAATCAGGAAATACAGGAAAACACCTTGGGAGTTCTGCTGCCTCGGAACAGGATACAGGAAGTAGGAGACAGGAAATATGAGATAGGAGACAGGAAATAGGAGATAGGAGACCGGAAATATGAGATAGGAGACAGGAAATATGAGATAGGAGACAGGAAATAGGAGCTAGGAGAGAGTAAATAGGAAACAGGAGATAGGAGAAACCAGCTAAGAGACAGGAGAGGAGACAGGATGTACGAGAGCAGGAAGTAAAAGGTAGGAAGTAAGAATCAGGATGTGAACTACAGGCGAAATCCAAAGAGATTTATGCCAGTGGAGAAGGCCGTGGCAATCACACACACGCACATGCACACACACGCACATGCACACACACGCACATGCACACACACGCACATGCACACACTCGCACATGCACACACTCGCACATAATCACCCGGGCCACGTTGAACAATAAGTTTAGGGATTTACTAGGATTTTTCAGCCTTTAGAGGAAAGCCCCTGGTCCAACTCCTTCTCTACAAACATGTAGGCATCTACTGACTCCTGCCTGCTTCTCAATTTAATCACTCCAGGACGGATTGTTGTTGATCTTACCCTAGCTAGTCCCCTCTGTTGTCCTCTGTTGTATCCCAGCTGGTCTCTCTGGTATCTCCTCTTTCGGATATGTGCTAGCACAGCGTTTCTTCTGTAATCAGAGAGAAAGCAGCAGAACGTAGACTTGTCTGTCTGCCACATCCATCAGACAGCACCCAACTGACCTTGGACACAGAACAGGTATGCTTGCGAGAACAGGAGAGAAAGAGAGAGAAAGGGAGATAGAGAGATGGAGAGCAAGAGGGCAAATGAGAGAGAGATGATGAGATGAGAGTGCATGTGTCCCTGAGTGTGCATGAATCATGCACCTGCTGTGTTTAGGTATGCAGTTGTGTGTGCGTGCGTGAGCGTGTGTGAGAGAGAGAGAAGAGAGGTTTCTTTTGAATGTTGATGCTCCAGGACGAGAGAGAATGAGTAAGACAGAGAGTGGATGACGGGAGAAAGAGAAACGGATAGAATGAGATGAATCTTAGATCTTAGAAGTCTTGATTGGGCAGTCAACACTGTGAGAAATGAGAGAGAGGAGTGTGTGAGAGAGAGAGAGAGAGAGAGAGAGAGAGAGAGAGAGAGAGAGAGAGAGAGAGAGAGCGCTCTAACCCTTTGGAAGTGACAGAAGAGAAGGAGTTGTGTACTCACACCAGCGTTGAAGATGTCACGCTGCTGTCCGTCTGTGTCGCTCAGCGCGTCAGTTGTTCCTCCGCGGCCGTCTGTCTGGCCGTCTGTCTGTCTGGCCGTCCAAGAGTACAGCTTCCTCACCGATCCCCAAGATGTGGAGGAGAAAAGAGGAGGAGGAAGTAACGGCAGAGATAGAGGAAGAGAGAGAGGACGAGACACACAGCCAACACGCGACTGTCAGAGAGAGAGAGAGAGAGAGAGAGAGAGAGAGAGAGAGAGAGAGAGAGAGAGAGAGAGAGGGAGGGAGAGGCAGAGATACAGTACATATACTGTATGTATAAACAACAGAGAGAGAGAGTTAAGGACAGACAGAGAGATAAAGATGGATGGAGAGAGAGTGAGAAGAGAAGGTGGAAACAGAGAGAGGTAGGCAGCGGTCGGCCGGCGGCTTGAGGAGCAGGACCGTGAGGGAGGCCACAGTTGCAGCGCGGAGAGCAGAGAGAGAGGATGTGTCCGCTCCTGAAACTGAGAGGATTGGAGTCAGCCACAGCACTGCTAGAATCCTGCTGCTCGCTACCAACCCACACACACACACACACACACGTGCAGGAAGCCTCTCTTACTGGCTGGCTCACAGGCTCAGAGGAGGTGGGAGCGAGGGAGAGGGAGGGACGGAGCGAGGGAGGGACGGAGCGAGGGAGAGGGGGGGACGGAGCGAGGGAGAGGGGAGGGACGGAGCGAGGGGGGGGACGGAGCGAGGGAGAGGGGGGGACGGAGCGAGGGAGAGGGGGGGACGGAGCGAGGGAGAGGGAGGGACGGAGCGAGGGAGAGGGGGGGGACGGAGCGAGGGAGAGGGGGGACGGAGCGAGAGAGAGGGGGGACGGAGCGAGGGGGGGACGGAGCGAGGGAACGACAGTGAAGGAGGCAGGGAGGGATGGAGAGAGTGAGCTGGGGAGAGAGGGAAGATGAGAGAGAGGGGGAGAGGGAGTTGGGGAGGTGGAGGAAGGGGCTAGCAAGAGAAGGAAAGAGAGAGGATGAGCAAGGACGAGAGAGAGGAAGATGAATGAGCAGTGATCGAGAAATGAGGGGGGTGATGGAGAGGGAGATATAGAGAGAGGGAGAGATAGAGAGAGGGAAAGATGGAAAGAGGCAGATAGAGAGAGAGATAGAGAGAGAGAGAGGGGGGGGGGGGAGACAGAGGGAGTGACGAGCATGTTGAACTTTAACAGTTGATGTTTGTCCTGAGCTAACTCTGACTGTGACA
>NC_090052.1:21923302-22071360 GCF_038355195.1 Osmerus mordax | reverse complement strand
TTTCAATGTGAATAGCCTACATACACAATAGAATACACAATTTTCTTGCTTGTTTCATGGTGGGGATAACACAATTCCGATTACGGGACTCAAATGGCTAATGTAACTGACAAAAATTGAAGAAAAATCCTAGCCCCCAGAATAGTAACATATCACTATTGGATTTTAAGGCCGGAATGTTTTGATATAGGTATCTACATATTAAAGTACTATGTTGTGACCTTTTTTATTTATTAGCTCGATTTACATCCACATTTTCGTTTAATCCCTGACGAGTGTCACTGTCAAGAGCTAGCCGGTCGTTATGGGTCCCAATTTGGTTAGCTACAGTAGCTAGCTCGGTATTTGTTATTACCTTGGTGTATGAATTGACGTGATGGTCTGCAGGTTTTGTCAGGTTGGCAGTAGCAGTGGTCATGGGCGTATGCAGGGTTTGAAAAATACCGAGGTCCAAAAACTAAGTTTTCTTGCGGGTTGGAATTAATGTTAGCTGGTAGCTAGCTAGTTTACTCATGATGGACGGCCACTGATTGACGAAGCGCGACCGCGCACTGTGAAGCAGCTAATAACACATAGCAGCGCTTTGTAGTAATGTGAATAAATTGTTCATAGTTGATGGAATTTGAAGCTATAGCTAAATGTGATTCTATGTTTCACTCGCCTTGTGTTTAAACGTGTTGAACCACTGGTGTATGCATTTTATATTGTTATGGTCTCAGGTCTGTGTTGAACTGTCCCAGACATCTTTTTCATCGTTAATTCTGAGCCCTGTTTGGAGGCAAGGCAATCCCATGTTCAATCTCCAGTCCATAGGACTGCTGCATGTCCACTTAGGTTAGCTGTGTTCTACCACCCCTGACACCACGACCACAAACCTTTCTAACCACACACCTTTCTAACCACTCACCTTTCTAACCACACACCTTTCTAACCACTCACCTTTCTAACCACTCACCTTTATAACCACTCACCTTTCTAACCACTCAACTTTCTAACCTCACACCTTTCTAACCACTCACCTTTATAACCACTCACCTTTCTAACCACTCAACTTTCTAACCTCACACCTTTCTAACCACTCACCTTTATAACCACTCACCTTTCTAACCACTCAACTTTCTAACCTCACACCTTTCTAACCACACACCTTTATAACCACACACCTTTATAACCACACACCTTTATAACCACACACCTTTATAACCACACACCTTTATAACCACACACCTTTATAACCACAACCCCCACAACCGCAACAGGGGAAATGAGAGACAATAAATCTTTTAAAAACTGGCTGAGACGAAAAAAAAAAAAGTACCCGAACAACATATTAAATCGGACGGCACCGTAGTGATGGTAGAGTGTTGATAATAATAAGCTCTGATGCTTCTCTCTTATGGACCATCGATTTTCAATAGCAGAGATCATACAAGCATCTGGCTTATTACACTGTGCAAGCAGGGGTCGACCTGAGCAAATATCATTATCATCAGATTAGACTGAGACTGCCCTCACTCTGGATACAGGGGTGAAGGAGAGATAGAGGAGAGCAGAGGAGTCAGGGAGAGGAGAGGGAGAGGAGGGGAATCAAGGAGAAGAGGGGAGAGGAGGGGAGAGGAGAGGAGAGGGGAGAGGAGGGAGGGGAGAGGAGAGGGAGGGGAATCAAGGAGGGGAGACAAGGGGAGAGGAGAGGGGAGGAGGAGGGAGGGGAGAAGAGGGGAGACGAGGGGAGAGGGAGAGGGGAATCAGGGAGAAGAGGGGAGAGGAGGGGAATCAAGGAGAAGAGGGGAGAGGAGGGGAGGGGAGGGGAGAGGGGGGGAGGGAGGGAGGGAGGGAGGGAGGGAGGGAGGGAGGGAGGGGGAGGGAGGGAGGGAGGGAGGGAGGGAGGGAGGGAGGGAGGGAGGGAGGGAGGGGGGGAGGGGAGGGAGGGGAGAGGGGAGGAGGGGGGGAGGGGAGAGAGGGAGGGGAATCAAGGAGAGGAGGGGAGGGGAATTAAGGAGAAAAGGGGAGGGGAGGGGTGAGGAGGAGAAGGGAGAGGGGAGAGGGGAGGAGTGGGGTGGGGAGGGGAGGGGAGGGGAGGGGGAGGGGAGGGGAGGGGGGAGGGGAGAGGGAGGGGAATCAAGGAGAGGAGGGGAGGGGAATTAAGGAGAAAAGGGGAGGGGAGGGGTGAGGAGGAGAAGGGAGAGGGGAGAGGAGAGGGGAGAGGGAGGGGAGGGGAGGGGAGGGGAGGGGAGGGGAGGGGAGGGGAGGGGAGGGGAGGGGAGGGGAGGGGAGGGGAGGGGAGGGGAGAGGTGAGGTGAGGAGAAGAGAGGAGGAGAGGGTCCTATATTACCATAAACAAGCTGTGAGCCCTGCTGTGGTCTTCCTGTCAGAGGGCTGTCACCCCAGAGACACAGGAGACACCACGGCATGAGCCTCCGGGCTTATCTCACACACACACACACACACACACACACACACACACACACACACACACACACACACACACACACACTCACACACATTCACTCATACTCACTCATACACTCACACACACTCCCCTTTTTCTCTTTCGCTGCAAAAAAAGCATGGATTAGCGTTCAGGCAGGAATTGCTTTTTGTCACTCTAGGACAGTTTCCAAACAACGCCACCACCCACCCCCCACCACCCACCACCCCACCCCCCACCACCCCACCCCCACCACCCCTTCTCCTCCCTTTCATCCCTCCATCCAGAAGACTCTTCTCCTTCTGTTCTGTCACTTCTGTAAAATAAGGGAATCCCTGGTGTTTCCTGTCATCTTCTCTCTGCCTCTCCACCTCCATCTTCTCCTCCCATCATGTTATCCACTTCCCCCCTCATCTCCTCCCCTCCCTTCTCCTCTCTCCCCTCTCCTCTCCTCTCTCCCCCCCTCTCTTCTCCTCATCACGGCTCTCCTCACCTTCCCCTCCTCTCCTTTTCAACCCCTTGGCTACACATTAAGCGAGTTTCTTTCATCAAGCCCTTGTCAACAAAAGAGAGTGAGAAAGAGAGGGAGGGGAGGAAGTGAGAGTAAGAAAGAGAAAGATTGAGAGAGCAAGAGAGGGAGGGAGAGAGAGGGAGAGAGAGAGAGAGACTAGTAGCAGCTTCCTGACAGGGAACCCAGCATGGAGGAGGTGAAGAACGAGACAGTCTCTCCTTCCCATGCTGGGTTCCCAGGATCAAGGTTGTCTTCATCCCAGAGGGGGGCTAGGCCACAGTTCCACTCCTCTTCTTCATCCCTCTCTTCAGGTCCCCTCCTCCCCCCCCCCCCTCCCCCCGCTCTGTCTGACAGCCCCAGCAGAAGCAGCGATGTGAAGGTGGTTTGAAGTCTCTGCATGGGACTGGACCAGCTAACATTCAGCCTTTAGCTTGAGTGTTTTATTGTGGTATTTTTGTGCTGTGTTGCTGTGCTGTGTCGTGGTGGCTGTGCTGGCTGTTCTGTGGCTGTGCTGTTGCTGTGGCTGTGCTTGTGGCTGTGCTGTGGCTGTGCTGTGCCTGTGGCTGTGCTGCCTGTGCCTGTGCTGTGGCTGTGCTGTGGCTGTGCTGTGGCTGTGCTGTGGCTGTGGCTGTGCCTGTGCCTGTGCCTGTGCCTGTGCCTGTGCCTGTGGCTGTGCTGCCTGTGCCTGTGCCTGTGCTGTTTGCTTTGGCTGTGCTGTTGCTTTGGCTGTGCTGTTGCTTTGGCTGTGCCTTATCTTGTGTTATGGTGTTGTGTTGTGCTGTGTCTGCAGTGGCTACAATTAGCCCATCACGCCAGACCTAGAGGAGTCAATAGCAGCTTAATGACCAATGAGAGTTAAGACAATAACCATCAGGTCCACTCCCAACCCACATCATTAGAGGAAGCTGGAAACTCCCCATGAATAAAGCACACATCTTTCTCTCTCTATTTCCTTTTCTCCCCTCCTCCCTCTCCCTCTTCTTTCCCCTCATTTTCTCCTCCCTATTCTAGTTCCTCCTCACTCCTTCCATGGCATCCCTTCTCCTTCCCTATTTTCTACCTCCCCTCCTCCCCTCCTCCCCTCCTCCCCTCTCTAAAGTCACTAAGGGTCTCATTTCCTGCTGTTGCCACAAAGGCCAGTGGAGAGCAAACCCTGACTCCCCTCCCTCCTTCCCCCTCTCCCCTGCTCCTCTCCTCCTCTCACACCCTCCTCTACCCTCCTCTACTCTCTCCTCCCCCTCTGCTTCTCTCCTTTACTCTCCCTCCTCCTCCTCTCCTTCCCCTCCTCTCCTCTTATCCTCTGCTCTGTTCATTTCACAGTAATTATCCCGAGTCATTCCATTACTCCGGCTCCATGGAAACTCCAGGGAAGGCTCTTGCTGCTAATTGCTTTCAAATGGAAGTACAAAATAATCACACGGTCACTTTGTCAGAACGGCCATAGTTATTCAGTCATTTAAGTAAGGAGGTCTAAACAGATCAGCCTTCTATTCTAATGTCACATTTACACATTAAACACACATCACCACCCCATTTCACACTCAGACCTTTCAGGACTAACGCGTCGGAAACACACACAAAAGCCTCTCTTTGTGAGAGGTGTTATTTAGGTTCTGTTTGGTTCTTTTAAGATCTGGTTTGGTTTTGATTTGGTACTGGCTGGTTCTGGTTGGTACTGGCTGGCCTCGACGGGATTTCTAGCACAGAACCATGCAGAACCATCAACTGTATTTTACGGGAACCAGCCACACTTAAGCTTTCTAGCCTAAACGCACAAATGATTAAACGTATGGTGCGGTGTGTGTGTTCGGGGTGGGGGAATGTCAGTTTTGAGCTCTCCTTTGAAGCTTTGTGTGCAGTGAGAAGACACAAAGTAGATGTTAGAGAATGCTCCGCGGAGCTGGAGATCAGAGGAGCCAGGCAAGGTTGACTCCAACACCTAGCGTTTCATTAAAGTAGCTTGAAAAATGTGCTGGCTGGCCGGCTGACAACAGCTCTTCTTGGAACACATAAAACATCAAGCACTGCCTAGTGTAGTCGCTCTGTCCACCCACACGCACACACACACACACCAGTATAGTCACGTGACACCACACACATGTACACACGCATGTGCTCACATACGTCACACACACTCACAAAAAAAAGGAATCTATTACAGTAAATCATCTCTATTTTAATAATATTGTTATTCCTATCATTCTTATACCATATGGACCAGAAGCATCACAGCCCAGTGGCTAGCAGTAGCAAGTTGAAGGGAGATATGACATTGCAGAGAGATGGAGAGTTTAGATAATGAAGTTGTGGAGCGCTGTCGGTCAATATTAACACGATAGAGGGCCTGGGGTCCTGTCACAGGTATTGGAGAACACACACACACACACACACACACAAACACACACATTCGATAACACACATATACTGTACATGAATTCCCTCACACACACAAGTCACGTACACTCATACACTCGATAATAGACATAAACTCGATCATATACCCACGCACACATACATATACACACACACATTCAGACATACACACATGCACACACACACACACACACACACACTAAGGTGGACCAGTACTCTGTAAATGCTCATCCCATTGTCATCAAACCAGAGACAACACACACACATAACACACACACACACCCAGCATAACACACACACCCAGCATAACACACACACAGCATAACACACACACACACACAAACACACACAGCATAACACACACACACAAATCCTCTCTATCATAAAAGAAATACAGTCCACGGATGATAACACTTACCAATATATGTATCTTCAATGTCTCAGATGGTTGGCGGTGCATCCAGCTCTGGGTCCCATCCTCCACAGAGATGGAGATGCACATCCCTGTATGTACACACACACCCAGCACAACACACACAAACCCAGCACAACACACACACACACACCAAACACAAGGACGAGTAAGGTCATAATTGTCGAGTAGATTCAGATTGATGGAGTGCTGGCATGTCTGTTGAGCCTTTGTACTGTGTTCCACACAGACGTCCAGAGAAGAGGGCCTGGAACCAGGAGGACTCTGTCCGGGTTCACAGCCCAGCCATGAGGCCAAGAGAGGCCAGGACTGAAGGACACTTCTAGAATGCCCTATTTCTCAGGGAACACAAATCTGCTATTTTGTTGAATGGGACTGCATTGTGAGTCCCAACAAGAATGGCAATACAAATGTATGTGTGTATGTGTGTGTGCTTGTGTGTTGTGTGTGAGTGTGTCTTCACACCTGTATGTTCTAGGCACTTTACTGGTCATAACAGTTCACTGAATGTTGTTTTGTTTTCGGAACACAACAGGGTAGTTCCACTCGCAAATACACACACACACACACACACACACACACACACACACACACACACACACACACTTCCCCCTGGGTGACGTTCTCTCTGTTTAAGCCTGGGTGTTGACAGGTGTGAAAGAATCCACCCCACCCCTCTCTCTCTCTCTTTTCTTCTCTGTTTTCCTCTCCCCCTATCTCTCATCCTGCTTTCTCTCTCAGTGGTAACACTCCTCTAGTGAAATGAGGTGTGTTTCAGAGGAGATGGGCCCAGGATGACAGCTTCATAGGTAGCTGCCAGATACTATGAGGGGGAGAGAGGGAGGGGAGAGAGGGAGGAGGGGAGAGAGGGAAGAGGGGAGAGAGGGAGGAGGGGAGAGAGGGGGAGACAGGGAAAAGGGGGAGACAGGGAGGAGGGGAGAGAGGGGGAGACAGGGAGGAGGGGAGAGAGGGAAGAGGGGGAGACAGGGAGGAGGGGAGAGAGGGGGAGACAGGGAAGAGGGGGAGACAGGGAGGAGGGGAGAGAGGGAAGAGGGGAGAGAGGTAGGAGGGGAGAGATGGAGGAGGGGAAAGAGGGGGAGACAGGGAGAGATGGAGGAGGGGAGAGAGGGGGAGACAGGGAAGAGGGGGAGACAGGGAGGAGGGGAGAGAGGGGGAGACAGGGGAGAGAGGGGGAGACAGGGAGGAGGGGAAAGAGGGAAGAGGGGGAAAAGGGGGAGACAGGGAGGAGGGCAGAGAGGGAGGAGGGGAGACAGGGAGGAGGGGAGACAGGGAGGAGGGGAGAGAGGGAAGAGGGGAAAAGGGGGATACAGGGAGGAGGGCAGAGAGGGAGGAGGGGAGAGAGGGAGGAGGGGAGACAGGGGGAGACAGGGAGGAGGGGAGAGAGGGAAGAGGGGAAAAGGGGGAGACAGGGAGGAGGGCAGAGAGGGAGGAGGGGAGAGAGGGAGGAGGGGAGACAGGGGGAGACAGGGAGGAGGGGAGAGAGGGAAGAGGGGAAAAGGGGGAGACAGGGAGGAGGGCAGAGAGGGAGGAGGGGAGAGAGGGGGAGACAAAAAGACAGGGGTAGAGAGGGGGAGACAGAAAGAGAAGGGAGAGACATGGAGAGAGGAGGACACAGAGGGGGGAGGTAGGAAGAGAGTGGGGGAGACGAGAAGCTAAAGCCATGCAGACATAACCTTTCACTCAAAATCGTTTTTGTATTGACCACCTTTTGGCATTGGGAGCCCAGGTCAGTACCAGGAGCTGAGGCGTGCAGGCAGGGGTCAGTACAACACCATACACAGCTTATCAGCCACCTTCACATTCACACCACAGCCAGCCAATCAGCTTGCTCCCCTGGCACGCTGACCCCCTCCTTGACCCAGACATAAATCTGACGCTGTTGGCTCCACTCACCTTATCTAGCCTGCCTGATAAAACTAGCTATCAGCTAGCTAACTGCAGACCACAGAAGAAGAGTAGAGAACTAACTGCAGACCACAGAAGAATAACACTGAACGAATGCAGAGAAGTGAACATAAATGGATGTTGTTGGTTTTATTGGATTTTATTTGATCTTGTCAGTGTGTTACTGAACCCATGCAGTAGGAGTTCCTGGTGAAAGCATGAAAGCAGCTTTGCGAGTAACCTGAGGGTGACAAGATAGTTTGATCCAAGCACAGTGCAACCCTTTCTGTCATGCTTGTTTTGTGTAGGAGTAACTACACAAGAAAAAGTTCACCAATTTGTTTAGTCGTTTTTTTCTCTCTTTTTTTTTTCTAAGAAAATGCTTTCAGAAAGAGCCTCATCCTGCAGTTCTCTGGTGAAATCTTTTGGTTTTAAAGTTTGGGTTTCCAGTTTGTGAGTGAGTGTGTGTTGATATGATAACGTTCCGCTAGCAGGAATATAAGGAGCTTCCTTCTGTCTCTGCACCCCAGAACACGACTCAACTAATTTTGCTGACGGCGAGAACCGCAAGCGCCCTCTTTGTTAGCAGGGGCAGGCTAATACATAAAGACATAGAGAGGAAAGGTGGATGAATGTTGTCTCTTATCTCCAGCCCCTCCCCCCCCTCCCTCTCTCCCCCCAATCCACGTTAGATTAGACATCTCCCTTGAACTTCTGTCAAGGACACTCACACAGCCGGAAAGAAGAAAAAAAAAAAGAAAAATTTGAAAACATGGCTCATCAGCTGATTTGATGGACATTGATAAGGTGACGTTGCAGAGTTGGATGTACAGCGTCTGGCTTCGAGGCGCGTTCCAGACAGAGGTTGTGTCAAAAGGGCTTAGCTTCTCCCTTGGCTGCCGTCGGGGCTGCTAAAATCAATTGGAAAAACCCTTAAAAAGGGTATTTAGCGGTAGCCTGAAGCTAGGTACAACATTGGGCTGTGAGTTATTAAAATGAATATGTCTATTAGGGCTCCACTCTCTCCTGAGAGCACTCCTGTCCCGTGAAGAGAGATCGGTCCGGGGTCGGCTTGGTTCTGCGGGCGTCGGATCGATCATGGAGCATCTCCAGTCAAGGTGAACCCTCAGTAGTGTGATTCCTCTCTGTCACACATCCACCAGGAACTAACAGATGGGAGGAGAGGCAGATGGAGAGAAGGTGAGACAGGGAGAGGATGGGGGGGGGGAACACAAGTGCGGAGAGAAAAGCGGGAAAAGCAGGCTGAGAGACAGAAAGGCAGACAGACAGAAAGGCAGATAGACTGACAGAAAGGCAGACAGACAGACAGAAAGGCAGACAGACAGAAAGGCAGACAGACAGAAAGACAGACAGACAGAAATGAAGGCACAGACAGAAAGGCAGATAGACAGAAAGGCAGATAGACTGACAGAAAGGCAGATAGACTGACAGAAAGGCAGACAGACAGACAGACAGACAGAAAGGCAGACAGACAGAAAGGCAGACAGACAGAAAGGCAGACAGACAGAAAGGCAGACTGAAAGGAAGGCACAGACAGAAAGGCAGATAGACTGACAGAAAGGCAGACAGGCAGACAGAAAAGCAGAAAGGCAGACAGACAGACAGACAGACAGACAGACAGACAGACATGCAGACAGACAGACAGAAAGGCAGACGGAAGACAGACAGACAGACAGACAGGCAGACAGGCAGACAGATATGGGCAGGCCCACAGCTGGCAGAACTGACAGTGTCATAATGATCCAGAACACACATCCACGCCAATACCTAACCCTGACTAACAACTTCCCATTAGTGATTATCCAACAACAGGCCCTAAAGCAGTCAGGTGCGTCGAGCCATGTTTGACCATGTGTTGACAGAAAGTCTTGTCTAATCAACCAGATGGAGCGATTACATTATCAGAGTTATATGGACCTTTGTTCATACTGTGGTTGTCTTGGCAGGCCTGGGTGGGATGGCAGAGGGGGAGGAGCCACAGCTGATCAGAGGGAGAGGAGCAACAGCTGATTGGTTAACCAGAGGAAATCACCCAGACGCTGGTCTCAACCAGAACACAAGAAAATTCCGCAGGACTTACTTTCACTGCTGGACTGAACTGCATCGTCTTGGATCACAGTGTTGTCTCAGAGTACAGCCGATTTATACTCGACAGTACTGTCTGAGTATTAACTGACGGAGAGAGAGAGAAAGAGAGAGAAAAAGAGAGAGAGAGAAGATAACATAGAACAGTCTCATTCTAGTCAGAGGATAGTGCCGGTAAAGTCTAAGTTTCGTCTTCTACACAGCACTGAACAGCATAGTGGAGAGAACCAGGAAGGGCTCCATGAGGGGGTCCAGCCCCATGTGGCTGCCCGTGGCTCTGAGCCTTCTGCTGGGTCACGTCTGCAGCGGAGCCCCCCTCAGCCTGTCCAGACCCAGCGGCCAGCACAAGGTCTTGCTGATCTCCTTCGACGGCTTCAGATGGGACTACGACCGCGACGTGGACACGCCCAACCTGGACGCCATGGCGATAGACGGCGTGAAGGCCCGCTATGTGACGCCACCGTTTTTCACCATCACCAGCCCCACACACTTCACCCTGCTCACAGGTAATGACAGGCAGACAGACAGACAGACAGACAGACAGGCAGACAGACAGACAGGCAGACAGGCAGACAGGCAGGCAGGCAGGCAGGCAGACAGACAGACAGGCAGGCTAGCAGACAGGCAGACAGACAGACAGACAGACAGACAGACAGACAGGCAGACAGACAGACAGACAGACAGACAGGCAGACAGGCAGACAGGCAGGCAGACAGGCAGACAGACAGACAGACAGGCAGACAGACAGGCAGGCAGACATACAGACAGGCAGACAGGCAGACAGACAGACAGACAGACAGACAGACAGACAGGTAGGCAGGCAGGCAGGCAGGCAGGCAGGCTAGCAGACAGGCAGACAGACAGACAGACAGACAGGCAGACAGGCAGACAGACAGGCAGACAGGCAGACAGGCAGACAGGCAGACAGACAGACAGGCAGACAGGCAGACAGGCAGACAGACAGACAGGCAGACAGGCAGACAGACAGACAGACAGGCAGGCAGGCAGGCAGGCAGGCAGGCAGGCAGGCTGACAGGCAGGCAGGCAGACAGGCAGACAGACAGACAGACAGGCAGGCAGGCAGGCAGGCAGGCAGGCAGGCTGACAGGCAGGCAGGCAGGCAGGCAGGCAGGCAGACAGGCAGGCACTCACTATTGCTCCACAAGCCCTGGTGGTGAAGTAGCCACGGCTGGCAGTGCTGCAATCACACATGGACATTCAGAGCATGAGAATATCCTTGAGTTCGCTCCTGTAGGAAACCCAGGTGGATGGACCTTACAGTGGAGCCATCTACACCCACAGTCTTTGACCTTTGACCTGAGAATGGTTTGGGTTCAACCCTGCTTTGCGAATGAAACTATTTATTTAGCAGACAAACATGCAATCTCTTGCAGTCAATTATAATCTACCACTGAGCTACACCTGTCTCTACCACTGAGCATGTCATTCTCTACCCACTTCATAAAGAAAGTGAGATCTCCACAGAAGAAGTAATAAAACCATAGAGGAAGAAAGAGAACCACAGAGGTAGTAAAGACCACCATTGAGGAAAAATGGCATTAGCACAAATTCAATGTCATCCAACAGCCTTCTCAGACCTAAGACCATTAACACAGGAAGGGCTAACTGCGGAATTCACTTTTATTTATTTATTAAAGGCTCACAAATCATCACACAGCGCTTTAAAAAGAAATTTAACTTCCTTGAAATTAAATTCCTCTAATCTGCGATGCTAGTCTTAAGACCTTGTCCAGAGACGAGCCACACTCAGAATGCCCTGGAAATTGATAGAATTCTTTACGTGAGCGAGCGAGACTATGAATAATGAGTGTGTCGGCGTTCCGGAAGGTTTTTTTTTAATGAATAATGAGCAAGCTGGGGTTGACTGAAAGGTTTCTCATGAGACTTGTAGGATAACCCATTGAAATAACCTTTCAGTTTCTGGTGAAAGTGCCTAATAATGGTTCATTGTTTCTACATATATGGTTAATTTGATAAAACACCTGGGTCTATATGGCACCGGTAGTTTTGTAACGTTCTTATAAAAAATGCATTGCTGTGTAAAGGACTGTGTGTGTGTGTGTGTGAGCTGTTTGGCTTTGCAGGATACTGTATGTAAACAGATTGTAAACTTGTGCTTTGACGCATGTAATGCACATGCATGGTTAACATAAATAGCAACGTCTAACAAACCAACATAGTTAAATAAACCTTCCCATCCATCCTTCACATTGTCGATGTAGCTCGAAACATACAATTTTAACCCCCTTTCCCTCTTGTTTGAAGGGCAGCAACATAGAATCCATGGACATTGTTAATTGTCATTTTGGGAAGATAACCCTAACTCCTTGTAAAAAAAAAAAGAACAAAAACGGCAATTTGTGTGTAAGAACTAACATAACTGCTAGCTACCAGAAGTTGTTGACCTGCGTTGTGCTATATGCGGAAGTAATGGGTGCATAGTGAATTTTTTATATTTTCTTTTTCATTGGTTTGGAGGCTCACCTGCATTACCCTCACCGACCACTAGAGAGCCACATGTGCAGCTCGACGATGCCTTGACAATGAAAGGTGCACAGTTCTTATGATTCCTATTTTCTGTGTGTGTGCAGGTCGCTACGTAGAGAACCATGGTGTGATCCACAACATGTGGTTCAACACCACGTCCACGGAGAAGAAGCCGTACTACCAGACCCAGTTTGTGAATGAATGGTGGGACAACGGGACGCTGCCTATCTGGATCACGGCCCAGAGACAGGTCCGAACAGCACAGCACTGTGTGTGTCTGTGTTCCCACTGTGTTTGCTGTGTGTATTTACACAGGCTACCTGTGTTTGTGTGTGTGCGTGTGTATGCATACTCTATTTGCTGTGTGTATTTACACATCGTGTGTGTGTTCTCGCTCTCCTCCAGGGTCTGAAAGCAGGTTCCCTCCACTTCCCAGGCACCGCCTCCTCCTATCAGGGCGAGCGCGCCATGGCGACGGACGTGGAACCCGGTTTTTATAACTACAAGAACGAGACGCTGTGGCGCCGGAATGTGGACAAGGTCATGGGCGACTGGTTTAGAGACATGGACCTGGACTTCGTCTCGCTGTACTTCGGAGAACCGGACGGCACAGGACACCGATACGGGCCGGACTCCCCCCAGCGGCGGGAGATGGTGAAGCAGGTGGACCGCACGGTCGGGTACATCCGCAGCACGGCGGAGCGCCACGGCGTGGCGGAGCGCCTCAACATCATCATCACGGCCGACCACGGCATGAGCAGCGTGTTCAGGAACGGCCTGGTGAAGGAGATCGTGCTCTCCAAGATCCCCGGGTTCTCCTTCAGCGACCTCTCCTTCCACCTGGTGGACTTCGGGCCCTCAGGCATGCTGCTGCCTAAGGAGGGCCGCCTGGAGAAGGTGTACTCCGCCCTGAAGGGGGCGCATCCGCACCTCCACGTCTACACCAAGGAGGACCTGCCCCGGAGGTTACACTTCTCCAACAACGATCGCATCCTTCCCATCATCCTCTTTTCCGACCCTGGATACGTCATCAATGGGGTAGGTTGGTGGGAAGATGGATGGATGGATGGGTTTGGTGGGTGGATGAATTGGTGGGTGGATGTATGGATGGATTTATGCTTAGCAACCTATATGAATACTAGTTAGGTAGATCACAACAACGACCTGTCCTGAAAGGGTTTAAAACAGCCAGCTCAAATCCTAAATATTCCGAAAACCGAGCGTGACACTTTCCACTGGACCCAGGATTATATTGGAAAAATTACAGAGTTAATTTGGCTTGTAGCGATGGAGAAAATGGAATCTTTCAGAGCGGAAACAAGGCATTAAATTCTAATCCTAATACATTACAGTTTTAATCAAGTGTATTAGGGCCTCCCCTAGACCAGCCCAGACACAGGGAACAGATCTTCCCAGAATCCTCTCTGGGTGTTCAAATTCTACATTAGCAATTACATTCAATCCAGTGTCAAGCTACACTGAAGTCCACACGAGACACGTGCCATTCCCCCACACTGGTCTGAGAATCTACATTTGACATAGTATCGATCCGTCGAACACTTTCATCCAAAGCGACACACAAATAGTGCATTCAGAAACTACAGCTGTAAAATCAAGGATCAGAAGTTCTGATGGTCAAGGAGACAAGGAACGCACTTGCTTGATATTGCTTGTACAAAAGGCCTACACAATTTTTCTTTTATTTGTTTTGATTTATAGCTTCAAAAGTCCCCTCCATTCTTGAAGACAGATTGTTTAAAATAATAAGTCTTCTTTGATGTGCCTTGCTTTGTCTTCAGAGAAGAATCCAAGCAGTTTACTGTAAAGAACACAGAAAACATTTCCTCAGAAGAACCACACTGGTTACACCATAACACAGATATCTGTTCTTTTAAGACTCGCTGATATCTCTTGTCTGATATCTCTTGTCGTGTATCTCTCTTATCAGTCTCTTATCTGTATTTCATGGCCTCAGTGTTGGAAAAGTCCTCTCTGTTTCATCAAAGGCTAGGTAAAGTCCATAGAAATACAAAATAACAGTAATCATAACAACGTTATGTTGTGTATGTTGATTTTTCTATGTGCTTTATGTGAGCAATGTCTGTTAAACAGTGAAGAACACTATAATTCTCTGCTGGCGTTGTCTAAACGACTCCTCCACAAGTTAGCCTACAGCCCCCTCTGTTGGTCAGAAGAGAGAATAGCAGGGAGGGGAGCTGGAATTCCCTACGCAGCCTTCTCAAAAATGTGACCCCAGGAAAGCTTACCGATTACGTCTGACTGCAGACAAAGACTGAGTTGCTTCTGACACATTTAAAAACATACACACTTCATTTAGCAGACACATTTATCCAAAGCGATGTACGTATTCGAATCTGCGACTTCTTGATCTGCAGTCAAATGCTTTGAATCACTGAGCATCAAATCGCCCACTGTTTATCCCTCCAGTACCTACCAGTGCAGTTCCACAACGGAGAGCATGGCTTCGACAACGAGGAGATGGACATGAAGCCCTTCTTCAGGGCTGTGGGACCTGCCTTCCAGAGGAACCTGGAGGTCGGGCCCTTCGAGACGGTCAACATATACCCACTGATGTGTCACATCCTGGGGATAAGGCCTGAGGTCAACGATGGCCACCTGGACAACACCAGACACATGCTGGCTTCTGAGATCCAGGGTGAGTTTGCTTTCCCTCTGTGTCCTTTTCTGCATACTGTTTCTATCTCTCTGTCCATCTCTCTATCTATCTCTATCTCTTTATCCGTCTCTCTATCTCTCTATCCATCTCTTTATCTCTCTATCTATCTCTATCTCTCTCCATCAAACGATTGACATCAATCGTCTTACGATAAAGGCAGTTTCGCCATTGCAAAGGCTCATAGTCCATTAAGCCAACATTGACGTGGTAAACAATAACAGGCCTGCAGCAACATAAAACAAACATCAGCATTCATTCATTTGGGAAAGAACGAGGTAATGTGAACGTTGTTATGGAAGCTAACGACTGACTCCCTCCACCTAGATCAAGAGGTCGCAGGGACTGGCTACCGACCCATCTTTAATCCTTCTCTGATCTATCTATTTCAGAACAGCTTGATGTGAACATCCTGGCCAACGTTTTCACTGGTCTGTCTGCTGTGGCGGGATTCCTGGTGGTGGTCTTTATCGCTGCCATGTCTTTACGCCTCTACAACAACAACAACAACAACAACCGCAAGTGAGTTTCATAACCTTCTCTCTCCCTCTGTCTCTCTGTCTCTCTGTCTCTCTCTCTCTCTCTCTCTCTCTCTCTCTGTCTCTCTCTCTGTGTGTGTCTCTCTCTCTCTCTCTGTCTCTCCCTCGCCATCTTCCTCTCTCTTCTTCTCGCTCCCTCTCCCTCTCGCTCTCCTTCTCCCTGTGTCTCTCTCTCTTCCTCTCTTTCCCTCTGTCTCTCGCTCTTTTTCTTCTCTATCCCTCTATGCCTCTCCCTCCCTCTCTCTCTCTCTCTCTCTCTCTCTCTCTCTCTCTCTCTCTCTCTCTCTCTCTCTCTCTCTTCTTTTCTCTCTTCCTCTCTCTCCCTCTGTCTCTCGCTCTTTCTTCTTCTCTATCCCTCTATGCCTCCCTCCCTCACAGTTTCATAACCCCCCCCCCCCCCTCTCTCTCTCTCTCTCTCTCTCTCTCTCTCTCTCTCTCCCTCCTTCTCTCTCTCTCTGCTGGCTAGCTATGTTAGTGGAGGTAATGAGAGAGCAATGACTGGGACTGGCTGGGATATGGTGATGTTGGCCTAATCAGCTAACACTTGTGCAGATCTACAGATGGTGTTGACTACTGCAGACACGGGCGCTACACACACTCCTTAATCATTCCTCACACGGCTGAGAGGTGCAAAAGTATGCTGTGAAACCAGCTTACAATACGCACACCTTCTGCACACATATGCTCTGAAGCAGTACTGAAAGTGTGCATACAATGTGATTCAGTAAATGAGGGGAAATTGGACTGACTGCCTGCTTGCCGTATTTTCTCTCTATTTCAGGAGTAAGGAGGAAGTACATCACCATCAGGAGGAGACAGAAAATAAGCAAACATCTTTATGAACACCAAACTGAATGTGCATTCGGATCACTGCTAGGGGATGACGGACTACGGATGACGGGAAAAGGAGACAAGGTGACAAGGGCACAACTGGAAGAGGAGGAAAGGGGACATGGGACTTGGACAAGGGGAAGAGGAGAAGTGGACAAGTACACCAGGTTCCTGACTGGCTGTTAGCTGGCTGTAAGCTGAGTCTGGAGTCAGGTGGCTGAGCGGTGAGGGTATTGGGCTAGTAATCTGAAGGTCGCCAGTTCGATTCCCTGCCGTGCCACATGACGTTGTGTCCTTGGGCAAGGCACTTCACCCTACTTGCCTCGGGGGGAATATCCCTGTACTTACTGTAAGTCGCTCTGGATAAGAGTGTCAGCTAAATGTAAATGTAAGCTGAGACGTGTTGCTTCACAGAGATCTGGTATCACAGTCCCCCATCTGCATGTGAGAACAGCCACAATGCACCCTGGGAAACAGCAGTTGTAGTTGTTCACCTTGTGTTTAAGGCTGTAAAAACGTCAAGGAAGAAAGGGGGTGGGTGGGGTAAGGAAGTGGTGTGGTAAGGGGGTGGGTGGGGTAAGGGGGTGGTGTGGTAAGGGGGTGGTGTGGGGTAAGGGGGTGGGTGGGGCAATCTAAAGGGGGGCCTCCATGGAAATTATGATTGTCATTCTCTGATGAATGTAAGTCCAATTATTAAGATTTTTATTTTTTCGATATTATAATAAAGACAACAACAAAAATACGTATATAAATTGAATTCAATGATGACTCAAAGTCTGTGTCTGAAGTTGTGACAAAGTATTAATTAAACACGAGATTTTGTATTCTAAAATAACAGCACGTTCTTTCTTTTCACAATAACAATGTACAAATTAACAATAGTCATTTGTATTTTTGATCAACTTTAAAGTATATGTTGAGGCCAATAATTTATGAATAAATTGTTTTCCACTCCAACTTATATTTTATTGTATATTTAATTCTATTCTAATCCCACTTAGTACTGCTAGTTTATGTACCCTTAGTATAGTTAGTCCACATATTTAAATTTTAGGTATATGTTTATTGTATGCACCTTCCTGCCAAAGCAAATTCCTTGTCTGTGCAAACTTTCATGGCGAATAAATCCCATTCTGATTCTGATTCTGATTCTGTAATACATGTAATACACTTTGTAATAATGTCATAATTTAGAATGTCATATTTATAAGTGCATGTAAATATGTTTAGTCATGACACAATTGCATTCCATTTGCACCAAAAACTAATTAGATAACTAGACTCGTAACAACTTCGCGTGGCAAAAAAATCTATCGGCTACTGTTGCAGTGTGTACGTGTGTGAGAGAGCGGGGAGGGGTCGGCTGTGGGAGTGTGGTTTCGTAGACCTATGGTCAGAGTAAGTTGGTGAATGCAAAATTCACGAGGACGGTAACTGTGAAGGGACACGTTTGGAAAACGCGTTTCCCGTTTCACCCTCTATTCTTCTCTCATGAAAGAGTCTATAGAAGGCGACAGGCAGTCATGGAGGAGTTGAGTGCTGTGGGAGAGCAGGTCTTCGATGCCGAATGCATCCTGAACAAACGAATGAGAAAGGTTGGATACTATTGAGCGTAACATTGCCATTAAGATCGCCGCTTTTCCTACGCGGTTCGGTAACGTTTCTAATGTCTATTTCCGTAGGGAAAGTTGGAGTTTCTGGTGAAGTGGAGGGGATGGTCATCCAAGTAAGTAAGACTGCGCGAGCGGCGGTACTGCTGCAGCTGCAGTTGCGCGAGCCTCAAACAATGAAAACAACAACAACAGCATGTCGTTTCTCAAAATATCGTAGTATTGTGGCTAAACATTTTTTGCTGGTTTTGTTTCATAACTAAATGATTTATCCACAAATCTCTTGAGAACAGAGTAGGTATATCTCGTGTTTTCACGCCAGTTGGCTTTTGTTCTATGACTCCGGGTTTTATCAATTCGAACCCAGGAATATTAAGTTTATCAACAGTTTTTCTCGCCCCAAGACCAACGTCTTCTTGTGCATTATATTTGTAATTATTAATGTGTGTGCACATACTTACGATTCGTTGTCTTATATCAACAGTAGCCTCGTTTGTAGTTTAACATATTTAACAAGTTGTAAAAACTTTAAGAAACCTCCAGCTCCACACTCTGTGGCAATTTTAACGTCGATTGTTGTTTTTATGGTTGTTTTGAAACGTGTGGTTATATTGTTTAAACGTTCTTTGAATATGACTGTTGCCCCGCAGAGCATTGTAGTCGTTCTGGTGTGTTCGGGTGCCATCTGCCTTAACCCCCCTGACACGCGCGTCCTCACACGAGTTGCTCAGGTCTTCGATGCTGTTACATTGTTGCCGTTAATACAGTTACCAATGAGCCTTATGTCTGTCAATCATTCCTGGGGTTCTAACCTTGTTTAATCGCAGATCTACAGATCGCATGGTCAGGGGTGAGAAATCAGGCCCAACAATTTGTGGTCTAAGAAACACCGAAACCATCAATTATAAAAAGTAGTTGGTTATGACTAGATGATACCTTGTTATGCCTTGGGTTACGTAAAGTCTTCAGTTGTTGTCTTCAGTTTGAAACCCAAGCCAATTTTTGGCTTTGTATTTTTTTTTTAAGCACATAGGCCTTCACGTTTGAAAACGAGAAAATCGTTATCAGGCAAAGCTTCTTTTTCCATACACTGGAGTTTATTTATTTTTTGGTTCCTGTCAGTTTTGGTTTCCTTTCCTCGCCTCCTCAGTAACCAAGCATCAGATGGCACCTCAGTAACCAGGCAACATGGCTCCTAGCCTACATGTGGTTTTGTCAACCGTGGTTTTTGCCCGTTATCTTATCTTTCCCCTCCTCCTTGCTCAGGCCTCTTCACTCTGCTCACCTCCTCCTCACTCTGCTCACCTCCCCCTCGCTGCTCTGTTCACTTCCTCCTCTCTGCTCTGCTCACCTCCTCTCTGCTCTGCTCACCTCCTCCTCTCTGCTCTGCTCACCTCCTCCTCTCTGCTCTGCTCACCTCCTCCTCTCTGCTCTGCTCATCTCCTCCTCTCTGCTCTGCTCACCTCCTCTCTGCTCACCTCCTCTCTGCTCACCTCCTCCTCCTCTCTGCTCTGCTCACCTCCTCCTCTCTGCTCTGCTCACCTCCTCTCTGCTCACCTCCTCCTCTCTGCTCTGCTCACCTCCTCCTCTCTGCTCTGCTCACCTCCTCTCTGCTCACCTCCTCCTCCTCTCTGCTCACCTCCTCCTCCTCTCTGCTCACCTCCTCTCTGCTCACCTCCTCTCTGCTCACCTCCTCTCTGCTCAACTCCTCCTCCTCTCTGCTCACCTCCGCCTCTGCTCTGCTCACCTCCTCTCTGCTCTACTCACCTCCTCCTCTCTGCTCTGCTCACCTCTTCCTCTCTGCTCTGCGCACCTCCTCCTCTCTGCTCGCCTCCTCCTCTCTGCTCGCCTCCTCTGCTCTGCTCACCTCCTCCTCTGTGCTCTGCTCACCTCCTCCTCTGCTCTGCTCACCTCCTCCTCTCTGCTCTGCTCACCTCCTTCTCTCTGCTCTGCTCACCTCCTCTCTGCTCTGCTCACCTCTTCCTCTCTGCTCTGCGCACCTCCTCCTCTCTGCTCTGCTCGCCTCCTCCTCTGCTCTGCTCACCTCCTCTCTGCTCTGCTCTGCTCACCTCCTCCTCTCTGCTCTGCTCACCTCCTCTCTGCTCTGCTCACCTCTTCCTCTCTGCTCTGCGCACCTCCTCCTCTCTGCTCTGCTCGCCTCCTCCTCTGCTCTGCTCACCTCCTCTTCTCTGCTCTGCTCACCTCCTCCTCTGCTCTGCTCACCTCCTCCTCCGCTCTGCTCACCTCCTCCTCCTCTGCTCTGCTCACCTCCTCCTCTGCTCACCTCCTCCTCTCTGCTCTGCTCACCTCCTTCTCTCTGCTCTGCTCACCTCCTCCTCTCTGCTCTGCTCACCTCCTCCTCTCTGCTCTTTTCACAGGGGGTTGAGTGTCTCAGCTAACCAGCTTTAGTCTGTTTCTAGAACAACAGGTTGTCTTTCACAACAACCAGTTCATAGATTCCCCCCCACCCACAAAATGTTCTGTATTTCCTTCTCGCATCCAACAGTGCTTGCAGAGAGGGGAAATATCAGAGACAACCACAGACAAACATAATTTTAGCTCATAGTTACATCACCCAAAACATGCTCCAGAGAAAGGGCAATCTTAACACCTCGCCTAGGAACAAACCCTCAAAACAAATTCTCCGATTTTTTTTCTACGTTTCCTTTCTCAAAGCTGTTTTTTGCCGTAGGTCATATAAGGTGACTAAAAATTGAGGAAAAGGAGGGGGTGGATTTTAGAACTAAATAACACAAGGTTTTGAGCAGTGGGAGTGTGTGTTGTGTTGACTAAAAGCTGCCCCTCATTGTTTCAGGCACAATAGCTGGGAGCCTCAAGAGAACATTCTGGACCCCAGACTGATGTCTGCCTTCAACAAGAGGTGAGTAAGGAAGGCTGGGTGAAGGGACGTATGTCAAAATGGATGGTTGTTAAGAATGAAATGCACCATTCTGTCATAGGAAGTGGTATTGTTTTGAGTTTCTCTCTCAGACTTGAGATATGGGGTACTGGGATCTTTGTGATGGTGGCATCTTAAGTTCAGGCCTGATTTTAAAAGGTTGGTGTCACAGCTCGCTACTGATGCAGTCATCCAGTTCTGTGATGTCTCTTATAAAGGAAGGAAGGAAGGATGTATGCTACTAGAATGAATGCTGCTTATTTTAGATTAGATTAGATTCAACTTTGTCATTACACAAGTACAGGTACAAGGCAACGAAATGTAGTTGAGGTCTAACCAGAAGTGCAATAGCAGTAAGTGCAGGATATACAGTGTAGTGCAATAAAGTATGGACAGAAGCTATCCTAAAAAAGTGTAAAAGTGCAGTGGAAAGTGATTGCATATTACAGCATATTTAAAGAAAGGATGCACTTTTAGAGGAACAGAGGGAAAGGAACGCTCCCCAAGGTTAGTAAAGAAGAAAATATAGAAGTATAGAAGAGGGAAGAATGCTTTTTGCTTGACGTATTAAGCCTTCTGGGTAAGAAACCCAGGAGGCGCAGAAAATGTGTTGGTTAAGGTGGTGGGGTGGGGTTTTCTGCCAGACCGGGGGGGGGGGGGGGGGGGGGGGGTTAGTTTGACTGGCGTTGGTCACGGTTTGGAATGGAAGGGAGAAAACGGGACAACGGCGGATATCGCTATAAAAAAAAATACAAAAAGCGTTTTTTTTTGTTTTTTTTTGACGCCCTAGTTAAGGCGGCAGGCGTGTGTTGCTTAGGCGGCCGCGTTAACTGAAAAGTGCTGCGGAAAACCCTGAGGCGTATCAGGAAGAAGGATGCATGTTAGAGGAAGGGAGAGAAAGGGGTGGAGGATGCATTTGCAGTGGATTGAGATGGGGCCTGGCCAGTAGGGCTGTGAGTGACAGAGCAACGCTCCACCGGCTCTCTATGACCCCCCCTCACACACACACACACATGCTCTCCCCCCCCCCATACACACACACAGACCCTCTGCCCCCCCCCCTCCCCTCACACACACACACACATGCTCTCCTCCCCCCATACACACACACAGACCCTCTGCCCCCCCCCTCCCCTCACACACACACACACATGCTCTCCTCCCCCCATACACACACACAGACCCTCTGCCCCCCCCCTCCCCTTACACACACACACACACACACACCTTAACCCTCCCAGCACCCCTTTCACACTGAGTTGACAGGACTGCATGGGATAGGTATAGCTCGATGTTAGAGCACAATGTTTTCAGGTTCAAATTCCCCTTGGATGTCTGATAAATGAACACATTATTATTATTATTACATTATACTGGCTGACATTCCAGTGTTTAGCTCCTAGGGACATCTTAGAAAACAGGTTTTGGAGAACGTTTTCACGGCCCATATGGGAAAGTCCAATTGACATTCTGGTCAGTGTTGTTGGAGTTGTGTTTGTCATGCGCCAAAGGCTTGTTTATTTAAAGGTCAAATGTTTAGTTTGTGCTCCTGGAAAAACACTGCCATAGAAAGGTTAAAGATCTAAAAGAAAAAGAATGGAAAAAAAGAGGAATTTTTAGATTGTTTAATAATGCTCTCTACACATGCAGTTGTTATCATAGGAAATGAGAAAACCGGAAAAGAAACCGAGAATACAAATCAAGCTAATCTGCTATTTTCACACCAGCATCTGGGAGCTTTTAATGTCACCAGGAGACCTTTAATTTGTGTGTTTAGTCAGGTGAGGTGTAGGCCTCACAACACTGCACAGCATGACAGGCGATGCTACGTACAGATAAGAGATCAGAGAGTATTTGCACTTTGCCTGGTAAACACAGGCCATCCCTTAACCATAACCACCCAAATACCACTTCGGAGTCTTGATTTTCTGCTGTAGTGTCTACTTGCACCATTTGTATGTCATTTTGGATGAAGGCATCAGCTAAATGAATGACATTTTAAATGTCGAGTTACAGGAGGTGTTATTGTTGATATGCAGGATAAAAATTAGGCAGACGTGGCTTGTTCTAATCTAGACTGTGGATGAATACGTCATAAAAGACAACCTGTGGTTTTACTGTGAAAAGAGAACTAGGATGGATATAGCTCTGTGGTTGAGGCTTTGACTGCTCGAAGTCCGAGGTGAAAATCCCCCCCCATGTGCTGTACGTGGGGTTTGGATGAGAGCTGAATGAATACGCATGGTTACATGATGAAGTGGATGTGATTGTGACAGGGAGCAGGAGAAAGACGTCGTCTTCAGGAAGCGAGGGAAGAGACCCAGGGGAAGACCACGGAAACATTTGGTGAGACTCCTGTTAACTCCTCCTCTGGTGGCGTGTGTGTGTGTCCTTACCTTCACCAGCAACACAGTCGACAAAGGATACTAAATAGAAGATAAACATGTTTCATGAAAAATCCCTTTATATATATATAAACATATATATATGTATGTCTACATAAATTCTCCTCTCCCTTTAATCAGGAAACGGTACCCGAGGCTTCCAAGTCCAACACCTCCTCTTCATCCTCCTCGTCCTCTTCCTCATCGTCCTCATCCGGCTCCTCTTCCTCCTCCTCCTCTTCCTCCTCCTCGTCGGAGGATGATGATGATGACGGCGATGCGGATGTCAGTGACGGCAAGGCCAAACCGGTCCTCCGAGCGCGCGAGCTGCACCCGGTACCACAGAAGAAGGCCCAGATCCTGGTGGCCAAGCCTGAACCACCGAGGAAGAGAGGCAGGAAACCCCTCCCACCCCAGCTCAAGGCCTTCCCTCCCAACAAGGCTGCCCGCAAGGTCCTAAAGCCCATCCCTTCCAAAGATTCGCCTACTTCCCCCTCTGACGATCTTCGCGGCGGGTCTAAAAAGTCCCTGCACCCTCCTAGCTTCACCTTCATGGGGTTCCACCGGGCATCCAACCAGAGCAGGGGCCCTGTGACACATGCTGTAGGGGCCGTCAAACTCCCCCTGAACTCAGCAAGCTCCCCCCGGTCTCTCTCTTCCTCCTCGCCGGCGCCTCCACTCTCCTCCATCACCTCCACTTCCTCCCTCAACGCGACCAATCAGAACAGGAAGGGTTCTGATCTCCAACAGGCCGTGTGTGAACCTGGCAGCGGGGCGGGGTTGGACCTGAAGACCAACACCAGATCTCCCGGAGCAGCCCAGCTCAGTCTCCATGGCAACAAACTGTCATCCACCAATGGGAGCTCTGCCCAGGCTAGTGTGGGCCAGCCCAGCTTGGGACCCACCCAAAAGAAACAAGCCCCTCCCGGGCAGACCCCCCTAACGAGGGTTCCCGGTCCGAAATCCCCCCCGTTCTCCCCCCAGAAACCCCCCACCAGCCTCCAGCCCCTCAACCTCCAAAACGTCTTAAAACCCACGCACGGCAACAACCCCGCCGCCGTCTGCAACGTCACGGCGCCGGCCTCTAGCCTCCGCGTCGCGGCCGCCAGCCCAGCGGCACGAAAGGCTGCTGTCGGGCAGAGCCCGGCCCCGGCCCCTGCCCCCGCCACGCCCGGAGGCCAGACGGCCAGGAAGACCCAGCCAGGGGCGGAGGAACCGGGAGCCACACCGGTGGAGAGGTCGACCTCCAGGACCACCCAGGTCCGGGCAGAGAAGAACCCGGCCGCAGAGGCCCCGGGCCTGGGTGGGAAGCGTGAGAGGTCAGCCTCTAAGGACGGGAAGCTGGGGAAGATGGCTGAGATGAGCACGGGGGAAGACGAGAGCAGCTCAGACTCGGACCAGGAGCCCGGGACGGCCCAGGACCTGTCCATCTCCGTCCAGACCGGACAGGACTGGAAACCGCCTCGCAGCCTCATCGAGCACGTGTTCGTCACGGACGTCACCGCCAACCTGGTCACCGTCACCGTCAAGGAGTCTCCCACCAGCGTCGGCTTCTTCAACCTCCGCAACTACTGACCTCTGACCCGTCGACTTCTGACCCGTCAACCTCCGACCTGTCGAGAGCCTTACAGTTACGGATCCGATATCCAATCACCAGCGTCCGGTTATCGATCTATTGATATTGACGTTCGATCCATCCCCGGTTACCATTTATTGATCTGTTGATATCCCGGTAACCAGCTTCCGGTGGATGATCTAGCCATCCCCGGTTACCGGGTTCTGGTTAGTGGTCTGTGACCTTTGGTCATGGATGTTGAGCACATCATGTGAAGGGCTTCTCCAGAGAGACCCAGATGCATGTTCAGGGTCAGGATCTGGGTCTTGCACCAGCAGAGCAGGGCCTCCCAATCATGGAGGTCTTAACGGACTTCTGAAAAGAGATTACTGGTTGTCTATAAACCTGTGAATCGTTTAGTTTTGAACCCTCCTATTGTCTTAGGAAATACATCTCATAACTCAAAATATTTGAATGTGAAATTTGGCTCATTGGTACAGCTATAAGTTTGGATTCCAACCAAATAGTCAAACAACATCCATATAATCTAAACATACACCAATTCAAAAGAATAAGACAAAAAAGAGCTGGTCTTAGTCTAATCTCTCACAGTTGGCCTTCCTGATATGTTTGGATCTCACAGGGACTGTTACGGCCCCAATCAGTATTATCTCAGGTCATATTGACCCCAAGACATTAGGCGACAACACTGAAAATTATTATTATAAATATCCCCAAATGTCAACATTTAAGGTCATTTTAGGAAGCTTCATAGATGAATGTTTTTTATGATTTTCTTAGATTTGAATATAATTTGGGCCCCTAGGACAATAGGAGGGTTAATGGTTTAAGGCGACTAAGAAACCAGAGAGAGAGAGGGAGGTTCTTTGAGTTCAGTTTTGAAGGATGTATAAAACCTACTGGTATGCTAGGAGACTTAAGTTGGATAATCAAGCATTAAGACAACCATATACAATTCAAATAGTCAACTCTGTATTCATCATAAAACTGCCGTGGTAGAATCTCTTGTACTCTGTTACTGAACACATGTTATTTCATGCCATGTACCAATACAACGTGTAGAAACTGGATATTGAATAAGTTGTCTTAATAAGAGGGAATTTTGTGTTAGCTATTTAACGAGGAACAGTTACTTTTTTAAAATTCTTTCAGTATTTATGGGTTTAAATGCCTACGCCTAGTCAATGTAGAACAAATTTAAACTAGTGTTTTGGATCAAAGCTCTCAGTGAATAGAGTTACCTAGCAATGCATCTCGTTGGTGACATTGTAATTTAGCTACCTCTATCTTGTAATCCAACCTTTACCACCTATCTCCTGTAGTCTTTGTTTTAAAGAGATCTTTGAAGAAAGCTAAAGTTAATTGTGTGTGTAGCAATGTCATTACCATCCCCCTGTAGCCGGTGGATGTTTACCCTGCTTCAATTGTTTCTGGAATCAAAAAGTATAATTAATAATAATAATAATAATACAGTACTTTTTTGTATTTTTCTATTTTTTTGTAAAGGAAAGGCTCTAAAGACATTCAGCTAAACCTTTTAGTAGCATGTTTTCTGCCTTTGGTTGTAATGATGGTAGCTCCAGAAAAGGAACAGACAGAGAGTTGAGGAGGAGAGAAACGGAGTAAGGCCAAGCCACAGTTATCTCATCAGTTAAAAACAAGATGCCATTCCTGAGTAGAGTTCTTTCTGTAGGAACTTACAGGCTGGAGGTGGGAGGGAGGGTGGGGGGGAGACAGGGAGGGAGGGGAGGGGAGAGAGATACAGAGGCTAGGTCATATGGGAGGCTGGGGGGGCAGATGCACAAGCTGGGGGAGGGTGGATGAGGGTTGAGGCTGGGGTGGGAGACACACAGGCGGGGGGAGGGGGGTGGGGGGGGTGTGGACAGAGATAGAATATCTGTGTTCTACACCAGTGTGTAGATAAAGACGGGGTACTGACTTCTAGATGTGTGTAGTCACCCTCCACTTCTGCTTGAGCACAAGAGGACAGAACTGATCATTCCAATACGAGCTGATAAGCCTAGTGTCTGGCTCTCCAGCCAGGCAGAGCAGGAGATAATGATGGGTAGTGTGGTCAACACTCCTCACCCGGCTCCTTGCTGTCTACCTCCTCGTATCCTCACCTCCTCCACTCCTCCCCTCGTTCCGCACCCGCCCTGTTTCTCCTTTGTGTTCCTCTCCCTCTCTGTGGGTCTAGCTGGGCCCGTGTTGTGGTGTGAGGAGGACTGGACTTGGTTGACGAGGTTTGGAGAACTTGGAAACTGGTGAGTGGGTGGAGTAAAATAAGCTATTCTAAGATCTTTTTCTTGCATTGGTCGGTTGGTACACGCTCCCTTCCCACACACACACGCACCCCATCTTTCTTCCTTATAAAAAAAATAAATAAACACACTTGTTTTTTTGGAGCCTGTGTTCCACACGAGTGCTTATCTGATGCAGCTTAACAGGAACCACAACAGGAATCTGCTCTCTGGTGTCTGTTTCAACGGTCTGCCTGTATGCTCTCCCCCTTCTCTCTCTCTCCCACTATACTCTCTTTACCTCCCTCCCTCTCTCTTTACCTCTCTCTCTCTCCCCCTCTCTACTCTCTTTACCTCTTTCTCCCTCTCTCTCATTACTTCTCTCCCTCTCTCTACGCTCCCCTCTTCTCAGACAGCTAACATCTCAGACTGGCACAGTTTCGATTTTTAGTTACTGCAGCTATGTTCATCTCTATATGTTAACTGTAACTGAAGGCTGTTTATCTTATATAATTTATTTTCTGAATTGTCAGGACAGCTGTCATCCTAATGCTCTAAACACTTTAATAAAACAGTACTTTCTTATGCTGTCTAATGTCTTCTGTTGAAAGGAACTTTTCATAGACAGATACTTTCATTTGTCCAGTTCGAAATGAATTTGCAAAGGCATTTTGTCACATTGCAGTCACCAATAGGCGTATTCAGACACACACACCTAGCAACACATTAGGCAGGTCAGACCAAATGGAGTGGAAATCCTATTTTATATACATTACCTAAACAAATAAACAAACAAAAGCATAATGGCTTGTGAAATAAATGAAAGTTAGGAACTATGTTTTGTGAATGGCAGTTGGCAGTATCATTGCCCAGATGTAGTTACGTCACTACGCCACTAGATAGTGCTGCTGTATTTCTGAAGAAGAGGGCCCAGTGGAGAAATTGTACCTTGCATGGCATCCCAGGAATTGTTGCCGATGTGGAGATACAAATTTATGAAGGAAGAAATATGTAGGGTTATTATACAAAGTTGGAAGGTCATGCAACCTTCCCTTTAGAAACCATGTACCATCTGTCTGTCTTTACATCTGTCTGTCTATCTATCTGTCTGTCTGTCTATCTGTCTGTCTGTTAAGTGCTCAGATCTCCTGACCCCTGAGAGGTCAAAGACACACTTGACCTCTCAGTGACCTCCTGGTAACCTGCGTGACCTGCAGACATGGTTGATAATTCACTGGGTAACTTCAGGAAAACATGTCTTTTCAAACACATTTCTTAGAAAAAAAAAGGACCCATGATATCTGTATGTATACGGAATACTCACGTTATTTATAGGATTCTAACAAGGGGTAAGCAGTTCTAACACACACACCCACACCCCGTCTGCAGTAGTATATTTACACAACTCATCGCACACAGTGTTCAATTCCATCATAGAGAAGTCCTCGCTCATCCCACTCCAGAGGAATTCTCCCAACAGAAATGAGTGTGAACACTGACAAGACAAAGACACTGACAGGACTGGTATGCATAAACAGTATGAACAGTGAAACAGTGTACACACACACACACACACAGCGCCGGCTTAAGACTGGTCGGTCTGTCTCCCCCCGATCCTCTATCCACCCCTCTCTCTCCCTCTCCCCCCACCGCCCCACCCCTCTCTCTCCCTCTCCCCCCACCCATCCAGGTCCCTCTCTCCCTCTCCACCCCTCTCTCTCCCCCCACCCATCCAGGTCCCTCTCTCCCTCTCCACCCATCCAGATCCCTCTCTCCAACCCCTCTGTCCCCCCACCCCTTCAGATCGCTCTCTCCCTCTCCCCCCCCTCCAGATCCCTCTCTCCCCCCACCCCTCCAGATCCCTCTCTCCAACCCCTCTGTCCCCCACCCCTTAAGATCCCTCTCCCCACCCCTCCAGATCCCTCTCCCCCCACCCATCCAGGTCCCTCTCTCCCTCTCCACCCATCCAGATCCCTCTCTCCCTCTCCACCCATCCAGATCCCTCTCTCCAACCCCTCTGTCCCCCCACCCCTTCAGATCCCTCTCTCCCTCTCCCCCCCCTCCAGATCCCTCTCTCCCCCCACCCCTCCAGATCCCTCTCTCCAACCCCTCTGTCCCCCACCCCTTAAGATCCCTCTCCCCACCCCTCCAGATCCCTCTCTCCCCCCACCCCTCCAGATCCCTCTGTCCCCCCACCCCTCCAGATCCCTCTGTCCCCCCACCCCTCCAGATCCCTCTCTCCCCCCACCCCTCCAGATCCCTCTCTCCCCCCACCCCTCCAGATCCCTCTCTCCCCACCTCTGTTGTCATGAAGCTTCTGTGAGCCCCCCAGCAGAGCCTCACCAGGGGGCTTGTTTCCAGAACTTTCTACAAAGACACAAACTGGATGGAGACACACTCGCCCACTAAACCCCAAACACACCCGTGTTTGTCACTGGAATTTGTGAATGATATGTAGTTTTTGTTTGGCATTTCATCTGAAAGATACTGAGATACTGTATATTAATAAATACTGGATCCTACAAAATCCTACCATGCTTTGATGTGTGTGTGTGCTTTCTCCAGTGTTTGTGTTTAGTCTCCCCCCCCCCCCCCACCTCAGGTCCGGCAACCCCCCCCCCCCCCCACCTCACCTCACCCCCATCCGTCTCCACGGCAACCCTTTAACGAGGGCCTCTACTCCATTTCAAAGGTCTGTTTGGAAACCTGAACCCTGCCTCCAGTCCGGCCCAGCGCTCTTCCCCGCCCGCCTGCCTCTCTCCTGGGGTCGCTCCCTAAATCACAGCCCCCGTCCCAGGGTAAACAGGGGGAGGCTCTGCCGCCCTAGGAGGCTGGAGGAGCGGCGGAGCCTCCTCTGGGACAACACAGACGTAGACAGACCCTGTCATCCATTCATCCATCTTGGCTCACTGGTCATCCATCACTGGGCCGGAGTCGACCTGTCTGACAGATCAGATCCTAGTTCTCCCTGGAAGGGTGACAGAGCAGCAGAATATGCCTCTAACAGGGGTGACAGAGCAGCAGAATATGCCTCTAACAGGGTGACAGAGCAGCAGAATATGCCTCTAACAGGGTGACAGAGCAGAAGAGGTGCAGAGCTGCAGAGATGTAACCGGTCTCCACAGGGCACCAGTGTTTCCTCCAGCTCTCCTCTCTTTCATTCACTTTTCCCCCTTGACTTGTTTTACAACCCCCCCCCCCCACCACCACCACCACCACCACACACTCTCTCATTCACTCCATCCCCCCTCCTCTCTCCTCTCCTTTCCCTCCTCTCCTCTCCCCTCTTCTAACTGTCTCCCTCCCCCTCTCCTCCCTCTCCTCCTCCCCCTCTCCTCCTCCTCCTCCTCCCCTCCTTAGAGATTAGACACCTGAAGGGGGGCCAGGGGGGAGGAACACATATTGATTAGTCACAGTGTCTGATGTCATCCTGGTTCCATAAACAGTCTACCGAGGGGCTCCACACTCTGTCTGATACCTGGGTCCTGGAAATGCAGGCGGAGGGAGGGAAGGGGGGATTAGAGAGAGAGAGAGAGAGAGAGAGAGGAGAGAGAGAGAGAGAGAGGAGAGAGAGAGAGAGAGAGAGAGAGAGAGAGAGAGAGAGAGAGAGAGAGAGAGGGAGAGGGAGAGGGAGAGGGAGAGGGAGAGGGAGAGGGAGAGGGAGAGGGAGAGGGAGAGGGAGAGGGAGAGGGAGGCATAGAGGCATAGAGGCATAGAGAAGAAAAAGTGAGAGTGAGAGAGACTACAGTAAGTGAAAGAGTTGGGGAGGGGAGACATGTATTTCCCTCGCCCCACACAAATATCCCATTCTTGGAATGACTGAGACTTTTCACTGTGATAAAACTAAACTGAACTGCAACATGTTTTTTAAAACAGGTCTGTCATGAAGAGAGCTCGGTCAGATCCCTCCACCCAACACACACACACGCGCACACGCACACTCACACTCACACACTCACAGCTCCCCAGTCAGAGTGTATCTAATTAGACACCCAGACAGCAGGGTGGCAGGAGAAGGATGGTGTCTCTAGTCTGATCTAATCTCACCAGGGTCTCTCTGAGGCAGAGAGACTTACATCCTCCACCATGGATCCCTCCCTTTGATTCTTAACCCTTGACACACACACACACACACATGCTAACAAGATTGAGTGGGAGAGGAAATATTGACAGACTCACAGGATATCAGAGTTTGGATAATTATTCCTCCAGCTGGTGCTCCTGTGATGTTAAAGGAATTTGCATTTTGGGTGGACTAACCCTTTAACTAAACAGTAGGTGTGGTCTCTGCATTCCAGTCCTGCACCCCTGCTTTGTCATGCAGAAAGCAGGAGCCTGGCATGTGTGTGCTTCTCTAATTTGATTTCTGTTCTCGCTCGGAAACGTGAAGGGAACCCCAGGGAACTCCTACCACCCGGCCCCCACCCCACCACCCCCCCCACTGCCCTGCCCTGCCCCCCCACCCCATCTCCAACCCCTCCTCTACCACCCCCCCTCTCTCCTCCCACCCCACCACCCCCAAGCTCATGGCACCAGGATTGCCTGGCGAGATAAATCAATACTAGTGGGTTGAGGGGGGGTCATGGAAAGAGAGAGGAAAGGGGGAGAGAGAAACAAAGAGAGTAAGGTAGATTAAGAGAGAAAATGAGAGAGGCAAAGGGAGAGAGTTTAGACAACCAGGGGTCAGGGGGAGTGAGGATGAGAGAAAAGGAAAGGGAGAGAACTAGACATAAAGAAAGAGATTAGAAAGAGAGGGAGACAGAGAGATAGAAAGATAAAGGAGGGAGACAGAGAGAGACAGCGACAGCGAGAGAGAGAGAGAGAGAGAGAGAGAGAGAGAGAGAGAGAGAGAGAGAGAGAGAGAGAGAGAGAGAGAGAGAGAGAGAGAGAGAGAGAGAGAGAGAGAGAGAGAGAGAGGGGGGGGGGGGGGGAGGGACAGACAGACAGGGAGAGTGGTGCCAGAACAGCAGTGTGCAGCAGGATTCATCTCTATGGGTGGAATTTCACAGACTGCTACTCTGGCTCCGGCCTCAAACAGCTCAAGTGGAGCCTGGCGGCCTGCCTCTTCAGGAGCCTTCTCTGTCTCTCTTTTCTGCCCTGCCTCTCTGTCTCTCTTTTCTGCCCTTCTTCCTGCCTCCCTGCCTCTCCTCCCTGTCTCTCCTCCCTGCCTCTCCTCCCTGCCTCTTCTCCTTGCCACTTTTGCTCCCTGCCTCCCTGCCTCAGAGAGTACTATTAAATTGCTCAGTTGGATTAACTAGGATGTTTGGTGGGGTGTGAAACTGATCAAGTCTGTCTGTGTGTGTGTGTGTGTGTGTGTGTGTGTTTGGAGAGGACTTGAGTAAAACATGAGTGCAATTATGGTGTGAGTGTAACCCTCAAAGAGTTTTTCGGGTGGTAAAACGCACACACACACACACACACACACACACACGCACAGTTCGCTCCCACTATGACTGATGGTCTACACAGGAGACACTGGCTCCAGCGCTTCAGAGCCAGAAGAGCTTAAATAAACACTCAGTCCTCAACGCACTCTCATTTGTTTTAAGCTGGGGGGGGGCGGGGGGGAGGAGAGGAGAGGGAGGGAGGGAAAGAGAGCAGAGGAAAGGAGAGGAGGGGAAGAGAGGGGAGGGAGGGAAAGAGAGGAGAGGAGAAGAGAGGGGAGGGAGGGAAAGAGAGGAGAGGAGAAGAGAGGGGAGGGAGGGAAAGAGAGGAGAGGAGGAGGGTTGGAAGGGGGGGGCAGGAGCCACAGGAGAGACTAAATCTCATTCCAAAGCCTGTCGCCATCCAGGGCCTCATCCACACAGAGCTCCAATACACACACACACACGTACCCACACACACACTCAAACACACACACGCACATAAACACACACACAGAGCTTAAACACACACCCAGGCGCCGGGTTGTAATCACCCCTGTGTAGATGACGTTTGCAGGAGGACAGGGGTAGCCCTGCTTTAGAACCCCCCCTGGTGTTTTACCCCTCTACCCCCCTGGGGGACAACTGGGGGGGGGGGGGGGGGGGGGTAGTAGAACACTCTGTGTTTGAAGGCACACAGAGTGACATCATCAGGACTACTTCCTGTGAGAGTCAGCTGAACACCTTTCCTTTATGTTTTTTATTTACACAGGAAGTCACATTGACAACATTCAGAAGAAGGAGATTCATTAGCGGAATAGTTGGTCTTCACACATTAAGGCCAATGTGTCTGGTATCAGATGTTTGTTTGAATATAGTACATATTTGAATAAATATGAATTTAGACTGTTAGTAATATACCTTGTGGGGCATATTTATGGGGATGAATACTGGTGAAAATCTGATGAGCATATATCTACCTATTATCTGTCTATCTAACTTTATAGTGGGTGGGTGGGGGGGGGGGGGGGGGGGGGGGGGGGGGGGGCTGAGAGATACCAGGATACCAAAGCAAAAAAAAGTCTGAAAGAGATATAATACTTGACAGATTGAAAAAGAAAGCAGTCAGTGAGAAAGAGAGAGAGCAAAGGAGAACGACAGAGAAAGAGAGACAGAGTGAAAGAGAGAGAGAGAAATCAGGAGAAAGAAAGAGAAGGGTGGGCTTTAGGACCATGGGGGGGTTCTTGTGTTGATTATTTTTCCACTCCAACAAAAACGTTCATGATCATCTATTGTTGTTTGTCTCTGTTCTCATCCATACATTTTCTATATTCATCCACAGTGGTAATGCTACGAGCTCTCTCCCGTTCTCTCTCTCTCTCCCGTTCTCTCTCTCTCCTGTTCTCTCTCTCTCTCCCGTTCTCTCTCTCTCTCCCGTTCTCTCTCTCTCTCTCTCTCTCCTGTTCTCTCTCTCTCTCTCCCCCGTTCTCTCTCTCTATCTCTCCCGTTCTCTCTCGTTCAATCTCTCTCTCTATCTCTCTCTCTCTCTCCCTCTCTTTCTCTCCATTTCCATGTCTCTCCCTTTTCCCCTTATCTCGCTTTCTCTCATATCCCTCGTCTTTCCTTCTCTCTCTCCTTTTTCCTTTCTCTCACTCCATTCTTTGATCTCAGACATTACGTAATGGTGTCCAGTAGCGGGAGGAGGAAGACCGATAGGGGAATAGGAGAGGCGGATAGGAAGAGAGAAGAGGAGGGGGACAGGAGGAAGACCTAAGGGCGGAGATGAAGACCGTAAGAGGAGAAGATGAGGTGAAGGGAAGAGGAGGGTGGAGGTGCGAGGAGAGGAGGACAGGGAGAGGAGGAGGAGAAAAACCTGAGGAGGATGGAGGAGTAGAGGAGGAGAAAAACCTGAGGAGGATGGAGGAGGAGAGGAGGAGAAAAACCTGAGGAGGAGGAGGAGAAAAACCTGAGGAGGAGGAGGAGGAGGAGGAGGAGGAGGAGGAGGAGGAGGAGAAAAACCTGAGGAGGATGGAGGAGGAGGAGGAGCAGGAGAAAAACCTGAGGAGGAGGAGGAGGAGGAGGAGGAGGAGGAGGAGGAGGAGGAGGAGGAGGAGAAAACCTGAGGAGGAGAGGAGGAGGAGGAGGAGGAGGAGGAGGAGGAGGAGGAGGAGGAGGAGGAGGAGGAGGAGGAGGAGGAGGAGGAGGAGAAAGGGAGATATGGGCCCTTATGCCGTGCTCCAGCTCCAGGCTGCCATGTTTACCAACACTGTCCTAATGAGCAGCGCTCAGGACAAGAGCTCTGTTTAGAGCCATGGTGCTGGAGGTCAGTGAGGGGCTTTGTTATTAGCCTGAGGGGCCAGGCACTTCAATCAAGACCCCGGGGCCACAATGACTTACCGATCGGAAATAGGTCAGGGGAAAGTATCAACAATGTGACACACTCGAGGCAGACTGGCAGGCAGCACAGTCCACATGCCAACTTGTGATGGGGTGGGGGTCAGAATGTGTGTGTGTGATTCGCTGCCATGGATGGTTCTGGATTTAGCAGGGGGCTCGGAGTAAGAGGGCTGGGCTAGGATCAATACTTAGCAGAGGAGAGGTGGAAGAGGGAGAGAGCGAGAGAGTTAGAGAGAGAGAGAGAGAGAGAGAGAGAGAGAGAGAGAGAGAGAGAGAGAGAGAGAGAGAGAGAGAGAGCGAAAGAGAGAGAGAGAGAGAGAGAGAGAGAGAGAGCGCGCGAAAGAGAGAGAGAGAGAGAGAGAGTGCGAGAGAGAGAGTGCGAGAGAGAGAGTGCGAGAGAGAGAGTGCGAGAGAGAGAGTGCGAGAGAGAGAGTGCGAGAGAGAGAGTGCGAGAGAGAGAGAGAGAGAGAGAGAGAGAGAGAGAGAGTACATCTCACCATTGTTAGTGCATTATTGTGGGGTGCTGCCAACCAGGACAACGTGGCTCAGGGCCAGATGCCATGAAGAACAAAGACTCAAGGATCCCTATGTGTGTGTGTGTGAGTGTGTGTGTGAGTGTGTGTGTGAGTGTGTGTGTGTGAGTGTGTGTGTGTGTGTGTGTGGGGGGGGTGCGTGTGTGTAAGTTCATTTGCCATTTCCAACAGGCACAGGTACACTGGAATTCTTTGATCCTGCGCCTCTTCACAGTTTCTTAGAGGACTAATCTAAATCCACGATAATTGATTAAAAAAGCCCTAATCCTATATACGTGTGTTTGTTGTAACATAGGTGAGTGTACGTGTGTGTGTGTCTGTGTGCAAGCACTGGCTTGCCCTCAGAGACAACAACCTTCATATTTACGTGACACTGAAAAGTTAATTGAATTGTCTTCCCGCCTGGGTGCAAATCAGTCTCTGCTGTTCCTCCTTTTACATAACAAACATGGTGCTCAAGAACCCTCGTTCCTCCGAAGCACAAACCAAACACAGGGTGTCTGGGGAGGACGGGGAGATCCTCCATGAGATCCTCCATGAGATCCTCCATGAGATCCTCCAGGAGATCCTCCAGGAGATCCTCCAGGAGATCCTCCATGAGATCCTCCATGAGATCCTCCTGGAGATCCTCCAGGAGATCCTCCAGGAGATCCTCCAGGAGATCCTCCAGGCATCTTTGGTGACTTTCACTCCAAGATCCAGAATCACTCTAATAGAAACATTATTTAGAAAAAAAGTCTTCTTTGGGCATTGAGTGAGCCATACCCTCTTGCGAAAGTTCCTGCTCTAGGAAAACAAGAAACCCTCCATTCCAAGTTGGCAACTCTACACACACATACACACACTCATCAAAGCGGAGCTGACCTTGCATGCCAGACAAAGTATGGAATAATGAGCAGGATATCAAACAACCGACCATTACCACCCAACCCCCCCCCACACACACACACATACAGCCACCACCACCCTCCCTCACACCCCACACGTGCACTTACTTTGCACACAACCTTCAAACAAGTCTAAAATATTTTTTTTTAAAGGAGTCTGTACGTGTGTGTGTGTGTGTATGAGTGTGTGTGTGTGTATGAGTGTGACCATCATGACCAGGGCTGGGCAAAGCAACAGTAGAATATATCTTAGGGAGACCAATTATCTTATGTGTGGGAGAGAGAGCGAGAGAGGGAAAGAGGGAGAGACAGACAGAGAAATGATCTGAAAAGAGAGAGAGCGAAAGTATGTGATGGAGAGACTGAGAAAGAACAATTCTAATATGTAAACTGTGGAAAGGCAGAAAACAAGTGACCTACTGTTGGTCCTTGTAAACAGAAGTGGTTAGGTATACCCTCACACACACACACCAGTGATGAGCAGCTGTCTACACACACTCAAACACCTGTCCCACACACACCTGTTCACACACACACACACACACACACACACACTCGTCCACTCATACAGAGAGCAGCTCTGATTCCCTGGGTCTACCTGAGGTCTCTGGTTGCACTGCTCAGGTGTGGGTCTACTTCTCAGACCAGATCAGACCAGATCAGACCAGACAACACCATATCAGACCACATTTAGCCCAGACCTAACCCCAGACCCAGACCCAGACCCAGGCCAGGCCAGGCCAGGCCAGACCCAGGCCAGGCCAGGCCAGGCCAGGCCAGACCCAGGCCAGGCCAGGCCAGACCCAGACCCAGGCCAGGCCAGTCCCAGACCCAGACCCAGACCCAGACCCAGACCCAGGCCAGGCCAGGCCAGGCCAGTCCCAGACCCAGACCCAGGCCAGGCCAGACCAGGCCAGGCCAGACCAGGCCAGGCCAGACCAGACCAGGCCAGGCCAGCACACCTGCAGAGCCCCTCAGGGTTCATATAGGAACATAGTGACAGATGAGAGGTGTGTTTCCTGCAGGATCATTACAGTAAGATGAGCTCTCTCACTGACAGACTGGCTGGAGGATACAGAGTGTGTGTGTGTCCGTGTGTGTTTGTGTGTGTTTGAGCTCTCTTTTGAGGTGAAGGATGGGCACTCTGTCACCCTTTTGATAAATAATATAATGATTTTGTCAAATGTTTTTACCCACAAAAGCAGGTGAATGAAAACACCACCCCATCTAAATGTTTTCAGAAAGGAATTATCTGTATTTGTGAAGTCGCTGAATGTAATGACTCTTCCTCAGGACAGAAACCATATTCTCTTGTAGAAAATGTTGATTTAATTTGATTAACCCCTACAATTTTCATCTTAGAAAAATTATATCTAATCTCTTCTTTTTTTATGGGAATTATACTAACGTGACTGTGACCTCAGTTTATTCAGATTTTTTTTATTTATTAATAAGCTTCCAATTCTGTTGTATTACAAATGTTGAATAAAGAAAAACTTGCATACGCTCACTTTATGCACGGATCACATTCTCATTGCACATGTCAGGTCAACAACTTCCGGTAGCCAGCAGTTACGTGAGTTCTCCACACGAAATGCGTTTTTTTTTAAGAGGAGTTCGGGTTATTTTCCCAAAATGACAATTAACGATGTACATTGGATTCTATGTTTCTGCCCTTCAAGCAAACGGAAAAGGGGTTCAAATTGTACGTTTCTAGCTCCATCAACAATTACGAAGTAAGGTTTATCTAGACACACAGTTGCTAACGGATTTGAGCAGTAACATTAGCTAGCTAGCTAATCTTTTGCTACATTATAATGTACTCAGCTTGCTTGCTAGTCGTTAATGTTAACAAGGTCATATGTGTTACCTCTCTTTACAATGTGTGCTTACTGTGGCGCTGATGGACATTTTGTCTTCTTTGATCGCTCATATACATTTTTCCGTGAAAGCGAACCGTTTGCCTTCCAAGGTGTTGTTAAACATGTGATAAACGTGAATTAAGTGAACGGATGTGTTGTACTGGGGGGCGCTAAAATGCTTGAGCTATGTAAGTGGGCTGCGAAGTGGAAACGGTTGTAAATAGTCTATATGCATCAGGCAAGATTAAGAGGTGCCTGTATATAATAAAACTCTTGCTGTTGGCACGGTTACAGAGCATTGTCCTATTTGATCAGATGAGCTATCTGAAACATGTAGGCAAATGTAAGGAGCTGGACATGGTATCTGTCTCAATTGTGGACAAAAGAGTGTTGATTAAGTAAGGACCAATATGGTAAATTGAAACGAAGGAAGCAAAGAAAGAAAGAAACAGAAAGATGGAGAGAAAGAAGCAGTAAAAAATAAAATAAAGAGAAAGAGTGAAAGAAAGGAAAGAAAATCACAGTAGTCATATGAACCTGAAGCTACAGAGATCGTTAGGTTTATGGATTGCTAGTGGCTACAAGCTTTAGGGAGTTGGGCACAGACTCGGACTGGAAGACTCTACACACAGCAGAGCCCAGTCTTCTAATGTGCACCCCACTGAGTGAATGTGTGTGTGTGTGTATGTGTGGAGAGAGAGAGAGAAAGGGGGAGGGAGATATGGAGAGAGTGAGAACGAGGGAAAGAGAGAGGACTGCAAGAGGTATTGGCAGTTATGCGTCCTGTGGGCTGGTATTAACAGGCACCAACCCTCCTGTCAACACCTAGTACTCCACACACACACACTCATACACGCGCACACACACACACAGTTTGACTGTCTTCAGCATTCCAGTATAAACTTAGATACAACTTAACTCCTGGATAACAGAAGCATTTGCTTGTTTTTTTTATATAAATTGTCCAAACACTCCACCACTCTCTTTTCCGACCCCCCCCCCAACCTCTTCCTCCACTCTACCTCTCTCCCCCAACATCCCCCTCTCTGTCCACTCTCCCCCTGTCTCTCCACCCCCTCCCCTCTGGAGAGCCCTGCCCAGTGGGCAGACTGCAGGGCACCAGGGAGCCTCTCCCCTCTTGTTTTACTGGTGTGTGTTCCATAATCATGTTACCTGAGGTCACACACACACACACATCCATCTCCCTCTGATACCAGTCTGGAGCAGTCGAACACACACCTAATGCAAACACACACACACACACACACACACACACACACACACACACACACACACACACACGGAAGGACATACTACACACGTAGGATGAGATGAGACAGAGAGAGAAGGAAAAGAAAATATGGAGGAATGATAGAAAGTGGAATGTTGAAAGGGTGGAAAACATCTACAGAGAGAAAGGGAAAAATAAGTCGGTCTTTCACACGTTCATGTATTCACCACCACTCTCTCGGTGTCACCCGGCATCCTCTCTCCTGCATCGGCGTGCAGACGTTTTTTTTATACAAAGCGTTTTGAAAGTAAAGCAGTAAGGATCAGAAGTGTATTCGTCAGAGACCGAGGAATGGTTTGATACCAGCGACATCGCCAAGCAACCACACCCCAGACACAACTCTCTCTAGCTTTACGCGTAATTTTCTGTACGCTCGGATCCTTGACCTTCTCCCGTGTTTGTCTGTTTCTTTGGGGGGAAAAAAATCATCTGCTGAATGAATCGAATGTAAAATGTCATTGCAGGGTATTTAAAATGACAAGAGGATTATAGTGTCTGGGTTGTCCTGGAAAAGATGTTGGATCGTATTAAACCATCACTTTGACTCGGAAAGTAGGAGTTAAACGCACAGTTTTTGTTCCGTCGTAAATGTGAAGATGTTGGGCAGAATGGATGAAAACACCAGCTTATACGTAAGGTCTGTCTGTATTGCAGAGTATGACTATGAGAGGTCCTTGGGGCTATCCACAGACACTGCAAACTAACTGACAACTGTGTGCAAGCAGTGGTCTAGTCTGTGTGATGAGACTACATGGTATACCTTAGGTAAGATATTTCAGGTGGCTTCTCTCCATGCTCCCTAAGCATGCCAACCCCTGCTATCCCTGTCTGCTGCTAGCTTCTACTGGACTTGTATGCAGCTAGCAAGCTAGCTTCTACTGGGCTTGTCTGCAGCTGGCATGCTAGCTTCTACTGGGCTTGTCTGCAGCTAGCCATCTCCTGCTGTGCTACAAATGGAGAGGAGGGCAGAGGAGATGAAAGTGAAGTGATAGGCCTGTCAGCGGCGTCTGTCATGAATCACAGGCCCTTTATCTACAGCGAGAGTTGTTATAGGCTTGTAGAGACAGCAAGCAGAGTGTGCGTAAAGGTGTGTGTGTGCGTGCGTGTGTGATCTTGAGTGTTGTGATGAAAAGCAGATGGTTTTACAGTGATAGGGTGATGATAGGGTGATAATAGCAGAAGTGGTCACTGGTATTCTGTCCTTGTGGATAAGAGGAGTTATTACTGTGATCATTAAACACGTGGACAAGAGTAGCCATCACGATAGATACAACATATGGATAAAAGTAGCTGGCATTACATGACATTGTGATAAGAGTAGATGGCATTTCTATCATAAGATTTACATTTCACATGTGCATAACAGTATAGCCTACACAATGATACTGGGGATGGTTTTCTTATTGCTTAGCCTCTGGTTACAGTAAATAAACCTGCCAAAATGGTTTAAAACCGACAGTTTTTAGGAAATTCTATGAGTTTTGTTGATGAGAGTTGATGGGTAATTTAAACATTTTAAGAATATAAGACAACTTGACAAGTCTCGATAAAGATATTGACTATTGGCAACTCGATCTCCAAGAGTGTGAACGTGCGCTAATCTCCCACGCGTCACCAATAGACCAGTACGCATGAGCACCAATCCTTGGTCAATGCAATTCCAGCCGGTCACTTAACTTCTCCGCTGCAGGCACCACCGGGTATTAACAGGATTTTGTAAATACATAATTAGAAAAGGTAACTGTGAACCTTCTCTGTGAAAGTTAAGTATTTTTTTTAAAAGGGTTGGAAAATGGTTCCAAAAAGTGAGATTATAGCCTATACAGATTAGGGATCCACCACACTTCTGTGAAGAGCTGTGTAAAGGCGCTAAAGACCAACGAGTTTTTGAGAGGTTGCCATGGATAAAAGATCCCACACAACGCTGTACATCTAGTATGAATCATTTCAGTGACAGTTTATTATATGAATACAAAGAATAAATAGCAGGTCTCTTAATTTACATGATAAACCGTTGAAAATACAATAATCCATATTTAATCTGAGGTCGATAGATAGAAACCAGTCTTTAACGGTGCCACGCGCCGTCTCCATAAATACGAACAAAAACGATATGCCTAATAGGCTAACCATCTTTTTCCACAAATATAGTTGACTCTGGTTACATGTAATACTGACTTTGTACAAGAAGTTATAATTGAAAGGCGCCTGATATACAAACAATACATTCCTACACTCGGTAGTGTATACAAAAAAAATATAAAATCACAAATGATGATGATAATTTATTCTGGGGAAAGGCAGTCGTTTAATTTCAGTTCGAGCAGGAACATTTGCACTCTGTTATGATGGGATATTGGACAGGTATCCAGGAACATTTCAGCACCCCCCGCCTGTGGATACATCGCCATCTCAGTACCGTGAGATGAGTTGAGTTCGCCGGTTTGCAGACCATACCCTCCGGTACCGAACACGATCTTTTGCTAAGGCAACTGCCCGCACGAACGTACCGGGGCCAGAATCTGTTCCCGAGGTCGGTCCAGGTGTATCTTACCGGACAGAACGAATAAGACCACAGCCACTGCTGCAGCCGCCGTTTGAGTTTCTTACTCGGCTTTTGCTTTTTGCCAAACTGAATGTCAAAATCCATCGCTTTGATTTCTTTTGGCATTGCTCCGCCGGGCTTTAACTCAACCTCGACGTCATCCAGATCTTCGTTCCCGGTGTACTTGTCCTCCGGTGGCGTGACAGACAGAAACCTGGCGTCGAACTCCCCCAACACAGCTTTGAGCTCGGTCTCGTTAAGGTCCCTTTCTCTTGGGTCGAAGACGGGGTCTGGGTCCTCTTTTAGTTCCACAAGCGGCAGGGTGTCGCTGGGGATCGGACGGAGGAGGTAGTAGTGCTGACAGACGCCGTCCTCCACCATCAACCCTAGGGACAACACCAGCAGGTAGAGAGTCACAAACTGCAGAGACTGATCCATGTCGGTTTACGCACAATTTTTTTATCTTATGATAATCGAGACTGTTCCACCGATGAGACGGTGTGGTGCGTTCTCGCGTGGCGGGCGCAGAAGGCAAACCGTCTCCAGTTTAGTTCGACTTGGAGAGGCTGTATAGCCCTCTTCTTGAAGTGCCACCCCGGTAAATTGAAAGATAAAAAAAAACGTTGTTTTCGTCCGACTGCAGAATAATTTGTCAAAACTGGATAGCCTACTGTTATTCTCCCTCCGATATTAAAAGCGGATAAGTACCAGCAACACCTAATCTTTCTTGTATGTGACCGTTAGTTCAGCGGCATCAGCAACTATGCGTCTCGTGCGCCACTGCGTGCGTTACCAGCTTCATATGTTCACTTGTCAAAGCTCTCGCGTTGCGTAGAGGCATGATGTTCCGTTAACGATTCGTTGAACGCTGAGAGGGTAACCTGCCCCGTGTGTCCATTATATGCTCGCGGGTTGTGATGTAATGCACACGCTCATCTGAATGTGTGTTTGTTAGGAGATTCCCAACACCTCCTTCTCCCTGGAGGGGGAGAGGAGGGGAGGAAAGAAGTGTTCTGTCACTTTGTATTCCGTTCGCCCTCTGTCGGTTCAACCGACTTCATACCCTCTCAAAGACACCATGATGACAATCGATTTCCCTCATGAAAATAATGATCGTCTTGTACATACAAAATACAGCCTATATTTAATGACACTTTTAACACATTTATTAATTTTTATATTGATTACAATCAATTGTACACACATGGCTATGGAAAATAGATTTAGTTCAATCATTAGGCTAATTGCCCTTAGCCGTCAAATTCGATGACAGGCACCATTAATCTTGCAAGTAAAATACGGTGAGTTTTAATGAAGAAAGACTGTCCACAAACATCAGTTTATTTTCCTAATTAAGAGTTTACTCTGTTTGTGTCTGTCGGACAAGGACAATATTTCAGTGTGCTGCCATGCCGTGCAAGGCGGTAGCTTACCTCTCAATAAAACTGAGGCCAAAATAACTCCCAAATAAACAAATACGGGGCCGAGCAGTAGGCAGTTGCAGCCATGGAAAGTATCACAATTTAGCAAAACTGTTTCAGCTCAAATGTTCAGAGAATCATTCTTTGAGAATAATTTGATGGAAGAACTTACCTGCGGCTACATCAGCTTCAAGCCATCCTTCGCAGATAAATGCGTCAGTGTTCATTTTCAATGAGCTAATTCACTCGAGCGACTCGGCACACGTCTCATTTAGTTTACGGTCACACGATGGTGAAAAGTCTGGAAAATGTCAACTCTCTATTTTTCATCTGACCAGCACGTATCATAAAGCATCACTCACGCGCTCTTGACAGATGCACTGCTGTTTCAATTCAGAGCTCATTCACCAGGTGGTGTGTGTGTGTGTGTGTGTGTGATTTTGTAGTCTACTGTAGGTGTGTGGATAGAGTGTGTGTGTTGAGACGGGCTACAGTTTAAAATATAATATTTGCAATATGAAACTACTTTATTTGCAAATTGAGAACTAAGTTTTAGCAGTGTGTGTGTGATGTTCTGTCAGTTTCTCATCTAAGTATTTTTGTTGTTGTTGCAGCACCCGTTTTCACAGTGTACACACTTATGGTAGCATGGTTCATTTGACTGAGAACACTTGATAGATATGTGCTCCTGGTCACCTGAACAGAATAGTCCCAAATTCAGCTCTACTACAGAAGATCGCAGAGTCACTTTCGACAGGAGACACAGTCAGCCTTAGACTGATTAGAGCATATTTACACACAGTGGCAGCCGTCGAATCCCACGTGATTGCGTTTGTGGGCTGTGGGGCTACAATCGAAATGTGGCTCTCATTACATGGAAGGACGCGATTCCAGGCTCATTTCACCTTCTGTTGTTTTTGTTCTTCATCTCCTTTGTCAGATCCCTACTGTTTTATCAGGAGAAAACCTTCAGGTAGTGAATCGTTCACCTTGAAAAATACAGGATGCTTCGTTCAGACAGACGCCTGCTTAAGTGAGGATATATTATTTATTTATTTTTTTCTCCCATTCTTAAACTAGACCAGAGTCAATTTCCTCTGCTAGTAAAACAACCAAGCTAATGATCTTTTTCAGGGTCTGGTCCTTGAGAGAGCTGCAGAGGCAGTTAGAGTAGGAGTGCTCAGGGGATAAACGTTTAAAATGACTAGGTCTGGGGCTCTCGCCTGCCTGGTCCTCCCTGCTGCTTTCTCATTTAGTGACGGAGACCAGAGCTCTCCTGCCAGGCACCTTAAACACCGGTAGACAACGATCTGGAAGAATCTGGAGAATCATGGCTGCCACAGACGGCTCCTCAGAGTGTGAACCAACAGCAGGCCGTTTACTTCTGGGATTCTAGGTAACTGGAGACAGTAGCTAGCTGAAGATAGTACCAGTTATCTAGCTGTACTAGTTAGCTAGAGATACCAATCGTTGGCTGGTGACAGTTTTCAGCTAGCAGGCAGGTTAGTGATGAGATTTAGGTAGTTGGGTAGTAGTTAGTCACATTAGTCAGCTCAAGACAGTACTGCACTAGTCCGCTGGAGACAGTACTAGTCAGCTGCGGGATACTTTGCATGCGGCTTCCAGGCAGGCCCATTCATGGAAACTTTGTGTGGTTACAATTAAAGAGAAGTGGCAACAAACACACACTGAAGGTGGGGGTGCCCCCACCCACCCCCCTCCCTTCCCCACCTCTCACACTCTATCCCTCCACCTCAATTCCACTTTCACACCCAGCTCTAATGGGGGCCCACACTGCCAGCAAGCTGAATACACACAAACAGGAGAGAGGGAGGGAAGGAGAGAGAGAGGGACAGGAGAGAGAGAGAGAGAGAGAGAGAGAGAGAGAGGGAGAGAGAGAGAGGGAGGGAGAGAGAGAGAGAGAGGGATGGAGACACACAGAGAGAGGGGAAATGGAGAGAAGAAGACAGAGAAAGAGACAAGAACAAGAGAGAAGTAGAGATGGGGGGAGACAGAGGGAGAGAAAGAGTGATGGGGGTTTGGGGGGGTGGACCCCTCCACCACTTTGTTTACCCTGGCACGACAGAGCTATGTAATTTGGTTTGTTTAGCATTTTTTCCATGGCTGCTCCATCATCTAGGAGCTCCTGGTTGCAGTAATCGCTCTGAGATCTGTCTGTGTGTGTGTGATGTGTGGGTTCGTGTCTGCGTGTGTGTGTGTGTCTCTGTGTGTCTGTGTGTGAGTGTCTGTGTGTGTGGGTTTGTGTCTGCGTGTGTGTGTGTCTCTGTGTGTCTGTGTGTCTGCGTGTGTGTCTGTGTGTGATGTGTGGGTTTGTGTCTGCGTGTGTGTCTGCGTGTGTGTGTCTGCGCGTGTGTGTGTGTGTGTGTGTGTGTATGTGTGTGTGTGTGTATGTGTGCACCAGCAGACAGGAGACGTGCAGGTACACTCAGAGTCATTAAATCAGCAATCAAATTGCGATTTTTGTTTTGTTTTTCCAGGTTTAGAAATGGACAAATTGAATAAACAAATTCCAACTACACTTAAATGGTTCCAATTGTATTTCTTGTTTAGACTGTCTACTTAGATCGAGACTAAAAGGATTTAAGTCCGTTTGTGGATGTGTCACTTCAGCTCAATGCAAACTCACCAAACTGACTGCACACTCCATACATGGCCACTATGTGTATAAGAATAGAGGTTTTGGATGACTTTAGTGTTTTTATCTTAAATAATGTTAAGTGTCAAATATAAACTACAAACAGCAGGGCAACATTTTCCCAGAGGCAAGTCTACACCCAAACTCCTGGTCTGGCCTGACAGTCATCTCAATATTCAACACCTCAAGACAAAAAACAAAACAAACAAAACTCTCAAACACTAAGCCAGCACCAGTGTACCTTTAGAAAAAAAGAAAAGCGCTATTTCAGTCCAGGACGCAATGCCCTCGGGCTTCTCCTCAGAAGAAAATTACTTAACAGATTAGTGTTTACTGAGCACGGGGCTAGTGTCTGCAGGTTTGTGGGACCTGTAAAGTGTGAACAACGATAATACAGGGATGATAGTGCAATTATTTATTTTAATCATGAGTAAAATTTGCGCTTGGCAGTGTTGTCCTGACTGCCGGCCCTGGGAAAGTCTAGAGGACGTGTTCACACTGAACGGTTCTGTTTAGCTTTACATGCCTGGGTTCATTAAAGAGGGCTGGGGCTACTTGTCTCCCTGTCTCATGTCTCCTTGACTACTTGTCTCCTGTCTCCCTGCCAGCTGTCCTCCCCTCTCTGGTGGTCCAGTAGGTGACAGAGGTCTGCTGTGTACCTTGCAGACAGCCCCCCTACACACACACACACACACACACACACACACACACACACCTCTCCCACTACGCTCAGAAACACTTGCTTCATTAAAGTACACACACCCCTGAGGAAAGGAGAGAGAGAACGAAGGAGAGAGTACACGAAAGAGAGAGAGAGAGAACAAGATGAAGGGAGAGAAAGTGAGAGTGATGGTGAGTGAGAGAGAAAGCGAGAGCAGCAGCGAGCAAGGACGATGAAGAGTACAGAGTGATGATGGAGAAGCAGAGCTGGTGCCTGAAACATGAGAGGAGGAGAAGGAGGAGTTGGGGATGGAGGAATTTGAGCAGGAGAAGGAGGCAGAGGAGAAGGAGGAGAGCAAAAACCGGTGCATCAGTCATCTGCTGGTGGGTCAACAGTCATGATGTCACAGCAGTCTCTGCCAAACTCACACACAACCACACTGTAGTGCCGATGGCGCTCTAAAAGACCTTATTTACCACAGAGAAAAAACCCTCCCAGCTCTTTTTTTCCACGATGGGGCCTGAGAGGTACCTCCCACCGAGGGAGACCAGATGAACAGCTGGACTGTTCTCTCTTGGGTTCACCAACAACCGCAGAAAAGCACTTAGGGCACCTCATCTCAAATTTACCACCACAGACATCAACATCCCATGACAGGTCCTGCTACTGCCAGGTCAGACTATTATCATGAGCGCAAAACACTAAATGAGAGACTGGAGAATGTCCCAGGATTATGATAGATATAGCAGATCACCTGATGGCTATCAAGCCTGTATATCCACACAGAAAATGTGTTCTGTGTCTGCAATGAATCCCATCTCAAGTACAACCAAAGCAATATGGAGGGAAGAAGAAGAGAGAGGGAGGAGGTAGAGAAATTGGAAAGAGCGATGGAGACTATGGGTGAGAGAGAAGAGAGAGTGAGGAGAGAGAGAGATGGACTCACATAAGGACGGGTTCTACTGATTTATGATGTGTGAATAAGAGGCTGAGAGAAGCTGAGTACTTGGGGGTGGGTGGGGGCGCACACACACACACAAATCAAACACACACACACACATATTAACATACCCACACATACACAATCCACACACATGAACACAGACTCCTGTGTCATAGCTATACACACTTACCTATCTCACCCCTCCCTCTTCTCCTCACTCCCTCCCTCTCCTCCTCCCTCTCCTCCTCCCTCTCCTCCTCCCTCTCCTCCCTCCTGTCCTTCCTCTCCTCCTCCCTCTCCTCCCTCCTCTCCTCCCTCTCCTCCTCCCTCTCCTCCTCCCTCTCCTCCTCCCTCTCCTCCTCCCTCTCCTCCCTCCTCTCCTCCCTCCTCCCTCCTCTCCTCCCTCTCCTCCCTCCTCTCCTCCCTCTCCTCCCTCCTTCCTCTCCTCCTCCTCCCTCTCCTCCTCCCCCCTCTCCTCCCTCCTCTCCTCCCTCTTCTCCTCCTGCACTACTCTTTCTTTTCCTCTCCCCTCTTCATCCCTCCCTCCCTTTAGCTCTTGAGAGAAGACTCCATGTATCTGCCCTTGTCTAGATCCCTTCAAGCCCCCTCTCTCCCTCCCCCCCTCCCTCCCTCCCTCTCTCCCTACCCCCCCTCTCTCTCCCTCTCCATCTTCCATCTCTCGACACCCTCCCTCATGCTTCATTACCATGCCTGGCAGCAGTGATGGACTGCTGAGTCGTCCATCACACCAGCTCAGCTTATTTCGCTTCACAGCTGTGCTACACCAACACAGCCTACCTGGAGTTCTTGTGTATGTGTGTCTGCACATGTATCTGATCCATGTGCCCCCCCACCATATACACACACAACACTCGCCCTCCCAAAGTGTCCAGAGAACGGCCCGCATCTTTCCAGGAATCAGGAACCTGGTGGCGTTATGTGTGATGTCATGCGTGATGTCATGCAGGTGTGATGTCACATACGATGTCATGTGCTAGCTGGTTCACCTGAAGCGGACTAGGCCTCGTCTCCTCTTTTTCATCACTCACTGAACATCACAGCACCTGATGTGCTTCCATGATGAGAGGAGCCAGGACTCAGAGAGAGAGAGGGGGGGGGGGGGGGGGAGGTAGGTGGGGTGGGTAGGGGCTAGGTGGGGTGGGTAGGGGTCCCCAGGCTGGACAGCAGCAGCAACCTGGCCTGGCAGGGAGGGGCCAGTGAGGGACAGTAAAGTGTTTCCAGATGTGCTGCTATTATTAATATCTCTGGCTGATGAATGGCAAGGTACGATTACAGGCGCCAGCCACGGAGGCCCCATGCCCTGCCGCACTCTGCCACCCAGGCTCTCTGCCTTCTCTGCCTTTATGATCACTCTACTGACTTTCTACTGCCTCCGCTCTACTGACCCCACTCTACTGACCCCACTCTACTGACCCCACTCTACTGACCCCACTCTACTGACCCCACTCTACTGACCCCACCCAGGGAGGGAGGGAGGGAGGGAGGGAGGGAGGGAGGGAGGGAGGGAGGGAGGGAGGGAGGGAGGGAGGGAGGGAGGGAGGGAAGATGGCTTCACGGCTGCTGTTTTGCGCCTCACGCCTGCTGTAATCCTCACCTTGGCTGTGTTGCTGGACTGGGAGTCAGTCTTCACATCTCTGATACAGCAGGGGTACGAACAGAGGGAGGTAGAGAGGAGAGACGAGAGGAGACTTTATTTACAGGAAGACAGTGGAAAAGCAGAAAGTAGAGAGTGGAGGAGGGGAAAACAGAGATGGGGGAAGGGTGAGGAACTGTGTCCAGTAGGGAAGTAGAAGATGGAGCCAGAACTGTTGTTTTACCAGTCAGACTGGAGGCTGTGGGGGAGGGGGAGGGGGGGGGGGGGGAGAAGCTTTCCTCTCAGGTTCCTGTCCCCCAGACATCCCTCCAGTCCTCAGGGAGTCCTCCTGGCCAGCTACACTGTCACTGTCTGCCCCCCCTCCCCCCCTCCTAACTCTCCAACCCTCCATGCCAAGCCCCTCATGCCCCCCCTCCTCTACTTCCTCCTTCCCCACCTCTCCCCTCCTCCTCTTCTCACCCCCTTCATCACCTCCCCTCCTCCTCTCCCGTCTTCCCCATGACAGTGGCACAGAGGAATGCCTCCTGCTGCCTGAGGTCTACCTCTCTCTCCTTCCTTCCCCCCCATCTTACTTTCCTTTACAGCCTCTTCTCCATCCTTCTCTCCCCACCCCTCTCGTTCCAATTCCCCCTCCCTCCCTTTTTCCCCCCCATCTTCCCCTCTCCATCCTTCCCTTCCTCCTTTTCTCTTTCCTATCCCCCCTCCATCCTGTCATCACCATGGCAAGGCTTACTGCTGTGGTTGCCGTTGCAACATTCTATTCATTTACCAGGATTGCAATCTCATACAATCGGTAACCTTATGTCCGCCGAACAGTGCTCCTCTATCAATAAACCGAGCAGGGGGTGTGGACAGATGAAGGATGGAGGGCCGCAGAGACAGAGGTTGGCGGGGGGGGGGGGGGGTGTGATGTGATGGAGGGATGGATGGATGGAGGCGGATGGTGAAGTAGAGGATCTAATCTGTTGTCAGGAGACCATGACCGGTTAACCACAGTCAGGACTCCCCTGGATGTTTACTCTATCATTCGAACATCAACCATTTGGAACGCATCCCTTTTTTCAGACTCTACCTCCCTGTTCCTCAATATCTCTCTCTGCCTCTCCTCCCTCTCCCTCTCTCTCTTCCTCTTTCTGTCTCTCCCTCTCTTTTCCCCCTATCTCTCTCTTTCTTCCTCCCCCTCCTCCCTCGCTCTGTCTCTTCATCTATTTCTCCTTTCTCTCCCCCTCTCTCTTTTAATCCCTTTGTCTCTTCTCTCTCTCTGTCTGTCTTTCTTATCTTCCTCTCCATCCATCCCTCCCTCTCTCTTCCTCCTCTCTCTCTCTCCCTGACCTGAACACTCTTTCTCCACTGTGAAGGTTTCTGCTCAGTCAGCAATCATTTGTATAAAATCCACTAACCCCACAGACACACAGGACAATACAGGGATTGTCCTAGAAAGGAGAGGAGAGGGGTGGTGTGGAGAGGGCAGAGGAGAGGAGAGGGGAGGGGAGGAGGGGTTTTCAAGGTCTTCTACTGTGTTAAAACTGTATTCAAAACCAATTGTGAAACCACATGTTGAAATATACATACTGTAGGTTTTAAACTAAATATTGATGGAATGTACCAGGTTACATGTAGCTGTGTAGGTTGAATAGGACGTGTATAGACTAATATATGACATACCAGTCTTGTACTCAGAGAAAGGCAGGTTGTGTGATGTCTGGTCTGGTCGCAGTTACATCAGCAGCTTTCCTCCATGATGGGCTTAGGTCAGTGGTAGAACATTTGACTGCATATTGAGAGTCAGCAGGTTCAAATCCCAGTCAGTATGTTGCTTTGGATCCCATTTGACCCAAGTGATCCCCTTTGCGACTTCAGTTGCCAAACACGTGTCGAGGAAGGCCAGTTGCCAAACACGTGTCGAGGAAGGCTGAATGAATCTTAAGTATGCCAGTGCTCCTCGTCGCTAGAATTCATGAGCCGGGCTCATCCCTGTTCTGGCCTGTGTGTGTCTGTGTGTGTGTGTGTCTGTGTGTGTGTGTGTGTGTGTGTGTGTGCGTGCGTGTGCACAGATATACAGCTGACGACTGTATGGCTGTTTTCTTAAAACAAACTAAACTTGTAGATAAATTGGCTTAGTGTCCCAGCATCCCCAGAGGTATTTAAGGGATAGGGGACTGCTCTTAAATATTTGTTCTCAAGTGATATAAGGTATGTCGTCTTATCCTCTATTTGAGAGATTCCTTGAATTCGTGTGTGTTTGTACACTTGGGTGAGAGTGTATGTGAATTTGTGTCATCGCATGTGTGAGCACATATTTAGTGTTTTTTTTGGCCGATGATGGCAAATACCTCAAAAACACACAGGCACACACACACAGACACCCCCCCCCCCCCCCCGTCCCCCCCCGTCCAAGTGCTCTAATGGCTAAGCTGTGTGAGGATCCAGTCTGAGCTGGACCCTCTGTCATCTTCTTTGAGACGCTTCAATGTGGAATTCAACTAATTACTAATAAACTAACTAATGAACTAACAAATCACCAACACAACGAGATGGAGACAGAAGGGAGCCAGGACACAGCCTGAATTTTTTGTTTGTTTGAAGGTTTCGTCCTAAGATTTGAGTTGGATCTTGATGTTTACCCTCTGTGTGACTGTTAAACCTTTATGGTTCGATATGGGAAGAATTGACCCAGTGTGGTTTGAGCTTGATTTTATGTGTTTGTGATTCATGGATAGAATATGATCTGTTTTAATCTGATGAGGTCTGGGCCTCACTGTCTAACTCTGCTAATTTGTCAATGACTGGAAATACCTTCAAGTTTTGATTTCACTTCCTTCTAAGAGGAAGCATGAAACCCAAACACCATGCCAAGGTGCATTCTGGGACAGCTGAGAAGAGTTTTCTGGAAAAAATTGTACAAGATGGAATTCCAGTTGCTATGGCTGCAGTTCTTAATACTAATCCTTCATTCTGTGTGTGTGTGTGTGTGTGTGAGAATGTGCACATGTGTGTGCGTGACGTCTGTGTGTGTGTGTGCTTGTGTGTGTGTGCACAGGGCAAGTGTCCTAATGAACAGTGGCATTGATGACAGCGCAAGATGTGCTGGTGCTACAAGCATGCTACTGCAGAGAAACCAGATAGCTATATTACTGTCATCAGGGAAGTCTGGAGACACACATGGAGAGGAAGGGAGAAGAAAGAGAGGAGAGGAGAGAGATAGAGAGATAGAGAGATAGAGAGATAGAGAGAGAGAGAGAGGAGAGAGAGAGAGAGAGAGAGAGAGAGAGAGGAGAGAGAGAGAGAGAGAGAGGAAGAGGTGAGGAGACGAGAGGTGAGGTCGAGTGAGGTGAGGACTGGAGAGAATAAGAGAGGCGAGGAGAAGTTGAGGAGTGGAGAGAATAGGAGAGAGAGAGAGGGGAAGAGAGAGAGAGGAGGTGAGGAGAGGAGTGAGAGGAGTGGGAGAGGAGAAGAGGAGCGAGGAGGAGTGAGGAGGTGAGGAGAGATGAGGAGTGGAGAGGAGAGAGGGAAGAGAGGAGGAGAAAGGAAAAAGGAGAGATTTTCAATCTTTGCCAGTTTGAAACGTTGACAACACGTCTCATTAAAAACTGCTTTATCCATCTAGCTGTTGTGTGTAAATCGGGCTGATGGCGTCCTCATCAACCGACAACATTCACTGTAACCTGTAGGTTAGGACAGTTCTGGTGAATTATACATTTTACAATACGGCTGGGGTAACTTGTGAAGTATATATTTTCCATGTAGGGGTGAAAGTGAGAGGAGTGCCAGACACATGATAATAACTGTCATACTGCCACTATCATTCCAGTGTCTGACTTTCTTTACCTCCTTCCCTCCTTCTCTCCCCTCCTCCAGCAGAGGAGGGTGATGAGGCTGGTGGGTGAGGTGTGAGAGAAGGGGGCTGGCGAGTCTCTCTCTCTCTCTCTCTCTCTCTCTCTCTCTCTCTCTCTCTCTCTCTCTCTCTCTCTCTCTCTCTCTCTCTCTCTCCCTCTCTCTCTCTCTCTCTCCTCTCTCTCTCTCTCTCTCTCTCTCCTCTCTCTCTCTCTCTCTCTCCTCTCTCTCTCTCTCTCTCCTCCCCCTCTCCCCCCTCTCCCCCTCTTCCCCCCTCTCCCCCTCTCCCCCTCTCCCCCCTCTCCCCCCTCTCCCTCTCTCCCTCTCTCCCTCTCTCCCTCCACCAAGCCCCCCCCCCTCTCTCTGTCTCCCCCTCTCCCTCCACCAGCCCACCCCCTCTCTCTCTCCCCCTCTCCCCACCACCAGCCTCCCCTCCCCCTTCTCTCTCTCTCTCCCCCCCCCTCCACCCTCTAAACGTTGTCCATTCACTGCCTCGTTACAAACACTCCACGGTTCAGCCCTCCTCGCGCTGAGAAATACCCGACCTGACATGACTGGACAGGTAACACACAGGGATGATGCACACTTCACACCCGACCTGACATGACTGGACAGTAACACACAGGATGATGCACACCTCACACCCGACCTGACATGACTGGACAGGTAACACACAGGATGATGCACACCTCACACCCGACCTGACATGACTGGACAGGTAACACACAGGATGATGCACACCTCACACCCGACCTGACATGACTGGACAGGTAACACACAGGATGATGCACACCTCACACCCCGACCTGACATGACTGGACAGGTAACACACAGGATGATGCACACCTCACACCCGACCAGACATGACTGGACAGGTAACACACAGGATGATGCACACCTCACACCCGACCTGACATGACTGGACAGGTAACACACAGGATGATGCACACTTCGGTCTGTCCTGTCCTAAGGGGGGGCGGGGTGGGAGAGGAGGCAGGAAGGGTGCACGGGTCCGCAGTATTGGAGCGGGCCCCCTCGTCTAGACTGGCAGGTTTTTCAGTGCTGTTAGTAGCTTTGGGTGTTTATGTGTCTCAGGGTAGGCTTCGTGAACCTCAGGCCCGACACAAGACACTCTTGTGTTTAATAAGAGAATGCTCTGAGGAACAACACATAGAGCTCACAGACAGCTTCATGACTGGCTCCGAGCACCGCCACAAAATAACAAACATTCTCTTAAAGTGTTTTACTGGCTGAGGTGTGATAGCTCAGCACATTGCCTCAGCGCGTCAGCGGAGGCCTGGGCTGTGACAGGCAGCGTCTCTCCTCAATGTCACTCATATGGAAGCAAATCAGTGACAACATGTTTTGAATTTTAAAAGGCATTGAATATTTAATATTAACATAAAACACCATCGATCAAAAAAACAAAAACAACAAGAATCTGATCCAAATATTCAAGGTTCAGAAATCAAGTTTCTCAAATTCAAACAGTAAAATTCAGGTTTAAATTGTTTCGGATCTGAATTATACAGATTTTTATTTCAATTTTAAAGAGGTGAATTCAAAACCAACGAATTGGTGGTGTTTAAATGTCAATATTAAGTATTCAATGCCTTTTAAAATTCAAAACATTGTCACAGATTTGCTTACATACACTAAGGCCTGTGTAGGGCCTAGATGGTTTCTAGAAACAGCTTCCCATCGGTCTTTCTGGAGACGGATGAAGGAGGAGGAGACAGAGAGAGGGAGGGCAGCAGAGAAGGAGGAACAGGAGGAGGAGACAGAGAGAGGGAAGGCAGTAGAGAAGGAGGAAGAGGAGAAGGATCATCTATTGCACTTACTGCACTCTCTGTATATACGCTGCTTGGTATAAAAGCGTCTGCTAAATGAATAAAATGCAAATGTATTGTGAGCTCCACGAGGTATGTGTAATGACAACCTGATTGCCTGCCCACCCCCCCCCCCCCCCCCCACCCTTCAAGAGTCTTGCAACGCTTCCAAATATACGTTCTCTGTGAGGAACATGAAGTGAACAGCCACCCCCCCCCCAAAAAAATGGGTCAGTCTGTCACACCTCATAGCCACCATCTCTGACGAGCACCTCATTAGGAATTGTCACTTCTGTGGGGTGCAACCAGGACAGATATACTCTGGAGGTGAACATCTACCCTGCTGTCTGCCTAGCGACAGGCCCTGAGTAAACAGAAAACACCTCCTTGTTAGTCCAGGGAATCAGAGAGACTTAACTGAGGAGATGCATTTGAATGGTCAAACACAGGATGCGAGTCCAATGGATTGTTTAGTTTAGTCTCTGGGAATGTACCACTACTTTGTGTATCTATCTGCCTGTCTGCCTGTTTGTCCATCTGTCTGTCTGTCTGTCTGTCTGTCAATGTATCCATCTCCAGAAAAGTAAACAAAGAAGCAATTAATAATCAGATCACCAACTTTTTGCTGATTTTCAGCGATAATCAATTCAGCTGATTTATTCAATTTGATTAAATTCAGTTCAGTGAGTCTGACTGGGGCATGTTCCTGAGTGTGTCTGGTTCTCATGAGGTCTGCATGCTGCAGTGTCCATATGAGGTAATTATACGCTCATACACACACACATAGTAATGGCACCACACACACACACACACACACACACACACACACACACACACACGCGGGGATGAGCAGCTTAAGGCCCCCAGGCTGGGAGGACCAGACATACAGCAGAGCAGCCCAAGACAGCAACCAGCAATCACTCCAGCCTCACCACCACCAATCACACCAGTCTACCCGCTCCGTGTTTACAGACAAACGACCGCCATCGTGTTTTACGACGGCGGCGGGAGTGCTTTTGTTGTCTCCATGGCGATCGACACATCAACAGGTCTCCCGTGCGTGGCTGCCGGGTGTAGGAGTTCCTTTTTTGGGGGGGTTCCCCCTGTTGGTCAGGTTCGGAACTGCGCCTTGCTGGTTTCGATGGAAGGACACAGTCAGGGTAGAACACAGACCCTGCAGGTCTGCATCCAAGCGGCCCAGCCAGGCGTTGCGCTGCTTTGTTTCAATCTTCTTGGCTGGCGAATGCTGATTACTCTGATAGACATACAGGAATCCGAGACTGTCTGCTAGCCAGCGGCCGCAGAGAAGAGAGAGGGAGAGAGGGGGGGGGGGGGGGGGAGAAGGGGAGAGAGACACAGAATAAGAGAGAAAGAGAGAGAGAAAGGGGGTAGAGTGAGAGAGGAGAGGGCCTATGTCCTCCTCTCAGTTAAGCAGGATTGATGTTGCCTAGACAACAGACCGTTCCTAGGAGGGAAGAGTACAAGATGAAGAAGGAGATAGAGGAGAAAGAGAAGGAGATGGAGAAGAGAGAAGATGAAGAAGGAGATAGAGGAGAAAGAGAAGGAGATGGAGAAGAGAGAAGAGGAATAGGAGATGGAGGAGAAGATGGAGAAGGAGAAGGAGGAAGAAAATGAGGATTAGGAGATGGAGGAGGTTCCAGTCTCCACAGAAAACACAATTATTTTAATGAACGCAAAGAACCACCAAAGAAAACAAATACCTGACATTAAGCTAGCGCCAGGCTTGCTAGTCACTGTAATGTAGGCTGGTCTGTCCTGCCAACTCCACTCTTATGCTGCTCAATGCATACCTGCACAGGCAAGTAACAGGGCTTAGCCATTTAAATATAGAAATGCATTCACTGTAACTATACCAAAACATCAGCCAAGGGGTCTTAATTACAGTGTGTGTGTGTGTGTGTGTGTGTGTGTGTGTGTGTGTGTGTGTGTGTGTGTGTGTGTGTGTGTAGGTGGGTTCATTTCTCTTTTTGGCAGAGACCTGTTGATTTAAAAGTAAGTTAAACGGTGCTCCATCATCAGAGTTGAGAAACAGCCTGCAAGTATGTATTAAGAACCAGTCACAATAGAAACACCATGTTAATCTGCATTAAGAACCAGTCACAACAGAAACACCATGTGCATCTGCATTAAGAACCAGTCACAACAGAAACACCATGTACATCTACATTAAGAACCAGTCACAATAGAAATACATGTAAATCTGCATTAAGAACCAGTCACAACAGAAACACCATGTAAATCTGCATTAAGAACCAGTCACAACAGAAACACCATGTAAATCTGCATTAAGAACCAGTCACAACAGAAACACCATGTAAATCTGCATTAAGAACCAGTCACAACAGAAACACCATGTACATCTGCATTAAGTAGCGAACTGTGACTCTTAAACCTTGGCCCTCTGACCCCAATTACTCGCCGGAAAAAAACACGATACAGCGCGTACACAGCATGAGGCCTACATGAAATAGTGTTGGTCCTTACGCACTATTTGAGCACTATTTACGGTAATTGTGCATAATGACGTTGCGTTGGTACATTTAGCCTACAGATTGACCGGTCATTCTGCACAACACTATAACATAGGCTAGGCTAGGGCTACAAAACAGTGGCACGGCGGCCGGTGGCACGGTGGCTAAAACGTAGATAAACATACGTAAATAACATAGCCTACCTTTGATGAGCTTTGGTATTCTGCACAAAATGAAGGTCTGGTGTAGGTCTTCCTTTGCCGATTAACCCCAAATTCTCATTAAAAGTGAACCTTGAAAACGGTGCATATAACAAATGTGAAACAATGTCCTCCTCACTAGCGGGAACGTTACTCGCGGCTTCCATTGTGAAGTGAACGTACAAGCTAACGTTACGTTAGCTAGTTTATTAGCTTCATTATATTTAGATGTTTCCCTGCTCCAACACACCTGATTCAAATGAATGGCCGTTATCAGGGTTGGATAACGACCATTCATTTGAATCAAGTGTGTTAGAGCAGGGAAACATCTAAAACAGATCTAAAACATGCAGGACAGGGGGCCGTGAGGTTCCCAACCCTGAGGACCAGGTTTGGGAACCACTGCCTTAGATCATTGTCCTTATGGCTTCGGCTCATTCAGTGCAACCTCATGGTGAGTCTTGTCTTCAAACCGCCTCTGCTGTGGGGCACAGTCCAAGATGTGTACCCCGTTGCCTTCTGGTCTGACCCAGTTCTCAAAAACACCATTCACAAGATGGCTTTTATTTTTAACCCTACTCTGCATATTTGCCCAGCATGTGAGTGTGTGTTCAGGACCGGAGAGGCCTGCTCTTCTGGTTGTGTTTGTGTGTTAGAGAAGCTGTAACTCTCTCAGACATCTCCTCTCTCCCCCCCTCTCTCTCTCCCCCCCCTCTCTCTCTCTCTCTCTCTCTCTGCTGAACACACACACGTCTGCAGAAAGACTGATGGATGGAAATCAAACATTATCTTTAACAGCTGGGGCCATCCAACATGCACACACAGGCCTGTGTGTCTGTCTGTCTGTCTGTCTGCCTGTAGCTATCTGTCTGCCTGAATGTCTGTCTTCCTGTCTGTCTGCCTGTCTGTCAATCTCGGTCTGCCTGTCTGTCTCTCTGTCTCTGAGGAGTCAGGTGGCTGAGCGGTTAGGGAATCGGGTTAGTAATCAGAAGGTTGCCTGTTCGATTCTGGCCGTGCCAAATGACGTTGTGTCCTTGGGCAAGGCACTTCACCCTGCTTGCCTCGGGGGAATGTCCCTGTACTTACTGTAAGTCGCTCTGGATAAGAGCGTCTGCTAAATGACTAAATGTAATGTCTCTGTCTGACCCTCTGTCTCCCTCTTTTCCTGTCTGTCTGTATGCCTGCCTAAGCCAGCAAGAAGACCATGAGACAGCAAGACTGGTTTCTCTGTGTGTTTGAGAAGAGGCCATCTATTACAGCAGCAGCAGGTTCTCACTGTCCCTCCTCCCTCGGGGCCCCAACTCATACCGATTATCGTTCACGGGGACATATTTGCCGTCCCGGTCGAGCGTGTTTCCAGAACTCAGACAGGTCAAACAGCCCGTGTTTTGACTGGTGCTCCTCTCAGCGCCGGGACGAGGCAGTGGACTGGACCTGAGTGAGTCCTGGACGTTAGGAACCTGCAGGCAAACAAGGCGCCCGACGTTTCTGGCCTGATCTACGATAGCGCTCAATATTTCTCCTTGAGCTAGATGTGTGTGTGTGTGTGTGTTGGGGGGGGGGGAGTTAGGGAACACATGGATGTGGTTTGAAAGCCCAGTTTTGAAAGCCAATAATTTGAGATTTCCAGATACAAAACAACCCCTTTCAGACAGATTTATTTTAGGCCTCTCTCTTTACATTCAATATTGTGCAAACGGTGAAAACAGAAATATAACTTGAAAAAACTGGCACGCTCTAAGAGCCCCTCTCTCAGTGTTAGCCAGAGAAGCTATGGAAAGTGAGCCAATGGGCAGGGTTGAATAGGAATATTACTAAATCATGAATTCATAGAAAAATAATTGTATAACCTTAGGTTCTGTAGTTTGGTCTAGCTTGGTTGGCTGGGGTTGCTGGTATAACTGCGTGTATAAATGATGTGGACGATTTCACTCTGAACTCAAAATCTACAAAAACATACAGAAAGCTCATTCAGAATCAAGCGTCTTTACTCCGCAGACTCACCTCGTATCTATAATCGTAATTTATTAAAAAATCAACCGAGAAAGGAGCTCGAAAAATATCCCTTCAGGCCTGCCCGTTATTTTGTTTCGTCTGGCAGACAGTGAGGCTCCTGGGAAATCTGAGCTGACGTTTAGGAGCGAGTAGGAGAAAACGTAGATCGCTCTCTGAAGCTAATTAGGTCTGTGTCTATTACCAATCACTGGAACCTCCTCTGGAATACAATAGCCGGCCAAGAAATATATTTATCTTTCACGGGCGAAAGAGCGACGGGGGGAAAGAGAAAGGTTCCAGTCTGAATATCTCTCTTTCTACAAATTCCTGGGGAAAATGTATGGCGTAAAAATAGAGGTCCATCCTCTCTCTCGGGCTCAGCGGAAAGGAAGTTTTTAGGGCGAAGCCAACTGTCAGACAAACAGAAAAAACACAACAGTTTAGAAGATTTGGTCCCATTTACATAGTTTATGTCCTTCTGCTTTAAAGACAAAAATGGGATATTTGTTGATGGGCAGTTTCTTGGCCCTTCACAGGACTGGCCGTCTGTGAAGCGAAGGAAATAAAACGACATCGGAGAATACAACTTCTTGGAAAGGAACGTAGACTTGCTTTCTGTCTTCTGAACTCACGCCACGAACAATGCAGTTGATACCTTACAAATAGCTTTTGAAGCTTAGCGTGTGATGTAAACGAGTAATACAATCAAAGTTCTAATTATAAAATTAAAAAGTACATAAGTTGTACTGAGCTAGTATTTTTTTCGGAATCAGTCCTATTGCACAGTGTGTGTAGTAACTGTCCCAAACCAACACGGTGGCGCCAAAGCTCCACATCATCGATGTGAATCGATGAAGACCGGTTGGGTTTAGATCACACGGCTTTAATAAACTCACCGAAAAACACAGTAGTACCTACACATTTAAACTCACGGAAACTTTCAGCTACGTATTCAATTTCAATTTATTACACAGTAATACCTTTCGTAGTCAAGAGCACATTTGTTGGTACATTACCTATCCACTACAGGGTAAAAAGAGGTAGCATAGCTCTTTCAAGGTGCAACTCGATTGACAAATGACTTGGTTACCAAAGGTTAAACATAAAGGAGTTATATGCTTCAGTGCATTTGACATGTTCTTTGCAGGCAGTAACAGTTTCGATCAAATCTCTGTGCAAAAATACAATGTAATTCATTCATTTCGTCAACGAATATATATATACTTTTTTCAGCATTCAGATTAACATATTGCGATTATCAATGTTATCAAACAATTCAAGAACAAGTTAAAGGAAAAGTAATTGCACATATCAATACAGAACGTGTAGACACTAACAATTAAAGGACAAACAGGATTGACAGTATCTGACAGTATGAGATACAGTACTGACATATACATACAGCAATACAGCTTTTGAGTATTGTAATAAAAACATTTGATAATTAACCATTCATATTTATGAATGTTTTCATTTGTTGCATCCGATGAAAACATGGATTGTAGTACTGCATATCAGCATAGTCAAGTATTGTAATGTCTCATTTAATAATTCAACTCAGATTATAAAACTAAGTGTAAGATTTAGAGGGCATGCTACATTAGAAACATGCAACCTCGATCACCAGGTCACCTTTACAGCATTCCTCATTCATAACTAAACAATTAAAATAACCCAAACGCCCCTATACATTCAAAGTAGTAGTAACAGAGTCGGATAAAAACCCTATAAAAGGTGTGGGGGGGGAGGGGGGGGGGCATTGACGACCCAGACAATGCGCACAGAGGAAATGGATCATTGTGGAGACGATCCCCATAGTTATAATCGCCGCGGAGACAGCTGGGCGGTTACTTGCTGTTCTTCATGCAGTAGCTGGAGTAAGAGCTACAGGCCTTCTGCATGTCGGTCAGAAAGGAGGGAACACCACTCTGGAGACACAGGAGAAACCAGCTGACTGGAGACATACAGGAGAGACCAGCTATCTGACTGGAGACACAGGAGAAACCAACTATCTGACTGGAGACACAGGAGAGACCAGATATCTGACTGGAAGCACAGGAGAGACCAGCTGACTGGAGACATACAGGAGAGAGACCAGCTATCTGACTGGAGACACAGGAGACCAGCTATCTGACTGGAAACACAGGAGAGACCAGCTATCTGACTGGAAACACAGGAGAGACCAGCTATCTGACTGGAGACATACAGGAGAGAGACCATCTATCTGACTGGAGACACAAGAGACCATCTATCTGACTGGAAACACAGGAGAGACCAGCTGACTGGAGACATAGGGGACCAGCTCTGTGACCGGAGACACAGGAGATACCAGCTGACTGGAGACACAGGAGAGACCAGCTGACTGGAGACACAGGAGAGACAAGCTATCTGACTGGAGACACAGGAGAGACCAGCTGACTGACTGGAGACACAGGAGAGACAAGCTATCTGACTAGAGACACAGGAGAGACCAGCTATCTGACTGGAGACACAGGAGAGACCAGCTGATTGGAGACACAGGAGAGACAAGCTATCTGACTGGAGACACAGGGGAGCCCATCTATCTGACTGGAGAGATACAGCAGACTAGCTGACTGGAGACACAGACTTAATCTTTGTCCAGAAAGAAAGAAGTAAGGATGCCCCTGAAGGAAGCATGTACAGAGTATTTAGACACAGCCTCAGTATCTGACCGTCATGGCTGAACTTTCACTGCAGCAGACACACCCAGGCAGGAACATCTGACATAATCTATGACAGGATCTATGATCTAAAATGTACTCTAGCATTTTACTAGGACTAGTATGGTATGGTCCAGGACTACAACACTCACCTTGGCAGCCCAGTTGACCAGCCAGGTAGGGATCATGCCCCCGGGGTTGTCAAAGTAGTTCATGAACACTGGAACAACAATAACGACACAAACAGCAACACTGACATACGGTCAACAAAGAAAGGGTTTCTTACATGACGGGATTGTTCTACAGCATTCTCCCTCTCAGTCAGTAACAGGTTGATAGAAGAAACATCTTGGTCTGCGTTTCTCCAGCTGTTACACACACACACACCCGTCATACCTTTGGTTCCGCATGCCCCGTCGGTCTCCATGGCTACAGTCTGTTTGTAGTCCTTGACCCTGAGCACCCCGCTCTTCTCCGGGCAGGGCGTCTCCGGGGCACTCTTGGCTATCACCACCCTGATGCGCCGCCCCTCCACATCCAGGTCCCGGCGCTCCCTCACGTACACATACTGAGAGGGGCGGGGTTAAGGAAGGTTCTCCAATCCCACTGAAGGAGTATGGCGTTACTGTCACACGTCTACAGGTTTCAGCAACAGAGGGGTCTGAGGTGGTCTGATCCTAAGCTGGGGACAGGATCACCTCAGCTGGGGACAGGATCACCTCAGCTGGGGACAGGATCACCTCAGCTGGGGACAGGATCACCTCAGCTGGGGACAGGATAACCTCAGCTGGGGACAGGATAACCTCAGCTGGGGACAGGATCACTTCAGCTGGGGACAGGATCACTTCAGCTGGGGACAGGATAACCTCAGCTGGGGACAGGATAACCTCAGCTGGGGACAGGATCACTTCAGCTGGGGACAGGATAACCTCAGCTGGGGACAGGATAGCCTTCCCCCCCAGAAAAATCTCCAGCTCCGGGACTGTCCGTCTGAAGAGCAACACAGGGCTCACTTTACTAGAACTATAAACCATTCTGTTGGTGTCACCTTACTACCTCCCTGGCCTCTTGTGTGTGTATGATAGGGAGGGAGAAGGAGAGTAACACAGAGGGAGGGAGGGAGGGAGAGAGAGAGTAACACAAAGGGAGAGAGAGAGAGAGAGAGAGAGAGAGAGAGAGAGAGAGAGAGTCTCAAAACACTGCATTCCACATTCACACACATGCTGTACTTTATCTGGGCTTGATTGAATGTCTAGTGTGCAAGGATACATCTCTGTTGGATAGAGGGAAGGGGTACTTCACCTCCCAGTAGATGGCTCTCTGACCCTCATACTCCTTCTCATGAAGTTCTACACACAACACAAAAAACACACACACACACACACAAAGAGAATGCAATATCAAGTAGTTAAAACTTAAAGCCATCAAAGCAAGAATGTTCTAGAACTAAAAGCTTCTAGAATGCTGATCTGAGCCAACAGCCGAAACAGCAATACAGTCACACACAGAAATACAGTAGATATACAGTAACACATTCATTAGCCTACAGGTCACACATATCTAGAATACAGATGTAGAGTACAGGCCTACTCTACAGAAGACAGTATAGACCTACATTACAGTATGCATTGCATAAGAATCAAAACGGGCCTGCCCCCTCTTTCTAGAATAACCACAGAAGGTCAACACAGTCATATCTCTCTCTGGACATATCCCACCTTGAGTCCATAACTAATGGATTACTGTGTGTGTGTATAATGTCATTAGTCGAACACACACTCTTTGTTTTTCATTCAGACCGATCTGGTTGCATATCTGGTCACAGGTTTCAACCCAAATACACAAAGCAGAGGAAGCTGGAGAGACCCCGAGGAGTCGGCCTGGGCGCCAGGTTGGCCGGGGTGCCAGGTTGGGTAACAAGCGTGGTGGTCTCCCCCCCTCTCTGTGCTCTGTGACACACAGGCAGAACAACAAGGTTGGTCTCTCTGGGAGACGGTTGCTTGGATCACTGGTGTTTTTTGTTGTTGTTTTTTTAAGAAGTCAGACCATGCCTGTGGAGGTTAAGGGAGGTCATGGATGTTAGGGTCGGCTGGATGGCCATCTACAGGGTCAGGGCTGGGGGGAGGGGAGAGTAAAGAGGGGAGATTGAAACCAGAAAGAGGAATGGGGAGCTGTAGTGAGGACACAAGCATGTTTTACATAAATAAGACTCCTTATTTCCCCTCTCCATTGTCACAGTCGCTACGAGGGTTTATTCAACCCAAGCAGAATCTCTGGATCCCAGCGTGAAGAGGTGGAACCTTGACGGTGGAACCCAGGATTGCAAAAAGAAAGGAGACCACAACCCTAGTCTAAACTCAACCACTGCAAAAAAAAATTGAGATGTATGATGTTTGAGGTACAGTGGAACAACATAGATGGATACAGTGCTACATGTGGAAAAAAGAAGCTGTAGCCTACAGTACTGCAATATACTTTGTGTAACGCATCGCTACCAAAGTTCATAATACCTCCCATAATCTTTTATATCCTGCCTGCTCTGCAAGTTCTCCCTGGCAACAGTAAGCAGTGACATTCAGAGAATTCCAAGTCCCCATAAAAGGGTTAGCATCACTACACAGCCATGAAACATTCATAAAACGCCAATTGGTCCACGTGTCTAGCTACACAACAGCTAGACGAGCTAAACTACAGTCTACTACTAGGCCACACATTACCTTCAGTTACCATGGTGACTGGAGAACGGAAGAATGAATGCAAATCCCAGACAGATCTGCCGCAAAATATTAAGTTGTGGAGATGTTGTCAACAACTTGATCACATGTAATAGTGATCGCTTGGTATATTTTGCATTAAGGGGGTTATCTGAAGTAAACTTTACGAAATGGGGGATGCTGTTTAAGGAGGCAAAAAGATACTGCCGATTTTTGAGGATCCCTATGACGAATCCATACCTTTGACGTAACTGTCCCACTGCTTCCTATAGGCCAGGTCCATGTATACGTCAGCACACAGTTCCGGGGTACAGGTGGCCAGCACGCCGAACACCTTATACTCGTACAGACCGGTGTTCTGCAAACACACGAAACCGATTCTTTAATTCTCATTCAAGAAATCCTCATGCCACACCTAAAATATATTTCCCCATACACATGATTCAGATTGTTGCCAGTTGGAGACACACCCTTGCTTCAGAGTTGAAACATCCGGTGAATGTTTTATAGCTAGCTGGCTACACGGGAGGATATTATCTGAACCAGATGTTTTAAAGTCTGTTCCTGGTTTAATTGATTAAATAAGCGAACACTTCTGGTTTCGAGGGCATCTCATCGGTATAGCATGTTCCTGTCAAAACTAGGTGAGCGAGGCAAGCGTTTCCGCAGTCGAGCCCGCAGTGGGATTCTTTTGCTACAATTACACCTGTGACATTGACAAGTGATAACCCAGTGCATCAACTGAGATACGACTTCGGAGATGATTTCGATCAGCAACCAACACCATGTTATTCCACCAACCAACGTTGCACCGTCTCACACAATCGTTAGTTAGGCTACACGAAATCTTACGTCAACACATCGTATTTTTCAATTTACCTTATCAAACCGCCGGTATATTTTAACTCCCATAGTCTCGGTGAAAAACTCCCAGCCTCCATCCAGCTGAGGTTCGTCCAGCTCTTTCCATGCCGACTGGAATTCCTCCTCTGTAAAGTGTAGCGACATGTTTTCAGGGACACTGGATCATGTGACCAAGGAGTCTCGCACACCACACCGTGCGTGCGTGAAGTGCGTCACGGAGAGGCATTCCTGCGTTATACTTAGAATCATATATTTCTGTGTAATGTTAGGGTTACCCTGGTACGTAGCTGCAGCTACATTGGGACATGTAGAAAGTATGTAGTACACCCCCTATTTCTCTCTCTCAATTCATAATGCTTTATTGACATGCTTGTTCAGGTTAAACATTGTCTCTCAAATGTCTATCCCTCTTTAAATTACGCGCGTGTGTGTGAGTTTGAGTATGATTTGCCTGGACTGAAGAACGAACCGTGACAATGACCTTCCAGGAGGTCGTTGTGAGTCTCACCAAAGAGCGGCCGGTCTGAGGTCTCCAGGTGTGTAAACTTGGAACACGTTGCAGACTTCTCCTGTGGACAGCTGTAGCCTAACCCCAGTTTCTGCATCTCTCTGTGGGAAACTGCCGCGTCTTTTGGGGAAAGGGACTTCCTGGGAGGGAGGAAGGAAGACACACGACAACAACACGGCCGGTTTTAAAGTGTCAGGTTAATAAAGACAGTATGCCTTCAACGGTTATCGGAGGATATGCAGGTTTCTTGAAGTGTGTGAGCTGCACAGTGGTGGGTCAAGAGGTCACAGTTTGGAATCCCCATACGCTTATTATTAATAAGCGTCTGCTAACCAACGAATTTAATATTATCATAGCCTACATTATTAGGAGGTTATACAGACAGCTTGAAACCCAGATTGGGATACACGAGGCAGAGATTGCGTGTGTTCCTCCCTGACTTTCGTGCCAGGAGAACAGGGGTATTCTTTTTTAATTCATCCAACACTTATTGCGCGTGTTCGTGGCCAATATTTGGAAAGTTCTGAAGCTGCGTCAATCTTCCAGAAGTTGCTAGCTGCATAAAGGTGGATACAGGTTGTGTGTGTGCTGTGTGTGTGGGGTGTGTGTGTGTGTGTGTGTGCGCACGTGTGTATGAATAATTCGTTAGTGGTAGGCTACAAAAATATAATAGCTGAATGTTGCAAAATATCAAAAACTGCTTGTTCTGAGACTCACAAAAAGCGTTAGAATCCTCTCCATGAATTCCCAACAAGAGTGACCGTCCTCCCCCGCCACCCCACCCCTGTAGCCAAACCTACACCCTACAGACTTCTCCACGGGATGACCGATCGTCAAGCAGTCTTAGTTTTACACGGGAGGAAACACACGGGGCACGGCCGCCGTACGGGAGTCAAATTCCAACTCCGAGCTTAACGCGGCGATCTGCAAACGGACCTCAGGAACGGGAGAGAAACTTCGTCGCGGAGGTTCACGGACACGTTTTTAGACTTATTTTGCGTTTCGCGCAAGTATTGTGAGGGCTGTGTTTTTTTTCAGGTTTCGACAATCTATGAACTTTGATTTGGAATGAGAATTCGTCAGTGGTTTATTCTTCAATGTGCTGATCAACTTTGTGGAACAGCGTGTGATGGAAAACGCAGGCAAGGTAAATTGCCTCTACCCCCAGACCGCTGTCTGTCAAGTTTTAAGTAGCCTTAAAACGACAATTAAAGCAGGACATTTTCAACGTTTTATGTGTGTGCATTTTCGAGGCTACACATTGTAAATTAACCTAGGCCAACGTCTTTTGGAAATATAGACCGTTAGTTAAATGATTTTAAGTGTTGCATGATGCTTGCTTGTTTATGGCGATTATAAATATAAACAGTTGTCGTTGAAATCATTATAGTCAGTGTTGACATGCTGTAATTATACTTTTAAAAAGTAGCCTACTTGGGAAAACATTGACAACAACATCATAACTCTAGTTTAGGATAGCTACCCTTCCACCGGTTGGTTACCATGGTAATTAGAATCCCATACATGTAGCCGAAAAACACCAAAAAAATCGATTAAACACATTCTAGAATAGAATATAATGCTATTGTAGCTATTCGTAACTTTAGAAGGGCCATTTCAAAACTTTCGGACCTGAAAAAAAGAAAATTTATTCAGAGAATATAATTGTTACAAAAGGTTCACTTCTTACTTGTGTAGGCTGAAGGTTTGTATTGAGTCGTGTGCACATTGCTTTTAGGCAAACTGTAGGCTATAAAGGACTTTTTAACGATGCGTGCGTAGCATGATACAAAGGGAATACTGCATGTGCAAAGTTTGCGGAATTAGCGTAAGAACCACGTCTGCTTGTGAAATTGCTGATGATTTTGAAGGCTCTCGCGTTTCACCCAGCAGTTTGTAATGTCATCTCCCGCGCTCTCCAGGGAATGTGGCAGCTCGTGCTGCGCTGACTTTCCTGCGTCATCCGGACCATTTCTGCATCGGGGGGAAGGGGGGGGGGGGGACTTGGAGGGATAGCAGGGTGTAATATGTGAAGCAATCATTTCACAATTCATTTCAAATTAAAAAGAAGGATTTCCATAGTGATCTTTGGATTGCGTTATGCAGTTTGCTGGGTTTTGACATGAGGAAAGGAAACTGAAACATTGAACCCCTGACCTATTTCCACCATACCAAACTTGACCTAACTCCACAATACAGACCCTTAACCTCCTTTCACAATACCTAACCCGACCCTTGACCTAAAACCACAGTACCTAACTTGACCCATGACCCCGTATATCTTCACCTAGATTGTGACCTGCTGACCGTGAGAGCGTCAATCGAGGACCCATCTGAGGGTTCCACCCCAACTACACCCCCATGTTGGACGTGGCCATGCCCGAGGACCCAAACGCCGCCACCATGACAGTCCCCGCCGCCCCCGAGAGAGTCCTTGTGGAGAAGCCCGCCGGAAGCACCAACGACCCTTCCTCCCCCGTCGCCGCGTCGCCGCCGTCCACAACCGTGCCGCTCGTCAACGAGATCCAGCTGACCGCCGCCACCGGGGGGGCGGAGCTTTCCTGCTACCGGTGCACGGTGCCGTTCGGCGTGGTCATCCTCATCGCAGGCGTGGTGGTGACGTCCGTGGCCTACAGCTTCAACTCCCACGGTTCTACCATCTCCTACTTCGGTCTGGTGCTCCTCTCCGCTGGGCTTGTTCTGCTGGCGGCTAGCGTGGTCTGCTGGAAGGCCAGGATGGAGAGGAAGAAGGAGAGGCGGAGGGAGAGCCAAACCGCCCTGGTGGCTCACAGGAGAATCCTCTTCGCCTGAGTGGGGGCAAAGAAAAGTTTGCAAAGTTCTGTTGAAACTGGGGGGGGGGGGGGGGGGGGGGGGGGGGGGAGGGGGGGGAGAAAACAAACAAACAAAAATATACTCTCTACTCTTTGTTTTAAATAATGATGCTCCCTGAGTTGAAGACAAGAAACCCGGACAGAGGATGAATGAGACGGAAGGGATTTGAGATCCACACAGCTGGGGAGATGCAGTGATAAGAGCGCGAGGCCCTAGACTCAGTGTCCTCAGACCTCTGAGGATCGTTCTAAATGAGGTCATAATGAGAATCCTTCAGCAGCTGGAGCAGATGTCGTCATGGCGCACCGTGAAGCTGTGTCATGCATGGCGGAGTGCGCCGCGGACTCTCTGTCTCCAAAGTTACAGCACCACGGTCTGCCTTCGTTTTCACACCCGTCAAACGGACTGCAGCAAGGCTAACATACTATGGCTATGCTAACAGACTGCGGCTAGCCCATTAGACTGTCTGCAGCAATGCTTATATACTATGGCTAAGGCTAACAGACTACAACTTGGCTTATTGACGGCTGGGCCACATCTGGTCATCTGGGCAGTCTGCCAATATGAATTTATCAGAATTAAGACAAACTAGTGCACAGTGCCCGTGATGCAGTTGGTGCGATGTCAGTGAAACACACAAATACAGATTACTTGAACTATAGATAGTACACAGTGCCTGTGATAAAATTGGTGGCGCACATACACACACACACAGATTCCTGGAGTTGTAGATAGGTCACAGTGCACGTGATGATGTCGGTGACACGCACAGATGTCTGGAATTATAGATAGATAATGCAGTGCCCATGATGCAGCTGGTGATGACAGTTCTTCTTAGTGGCTTTGGTACCTATATTTCTCAGATCACAAATGAAATTCTCTGTCATCTCTGAAGTACTTTTTCAACTTAATCTATTCTGGTCACTTATGCACATCAAAAAAGCAATTTCTCATTCTTTTAAACAAATTGCCAATGCTCTTGTATATTCTTGCAAATTACAATGTAGCTTTCATTGGTCTGATGTTTCCTATGTTATCAATTGCTTATGTCATGTTGATCAAAGTGTATTATATTGATTCTCTTTTAAATTGTCTTACCACCACAAACATCTTAGACATTTAGTTCATAACAGAAGTACATTTAGACATTTAGCAGACGCTCTTATCCAGAGCGACTTACAGTAAGTACAGGGACATTCCCCCGAGGCAAGTAGGGTGAAGTGCCTTGCCCAAGGACACAACGTCAGTTTGCATGACCGGGAATCGAGCTGGCAACCTTCGGATTACTAGCCCGACTCCCTCACCGCTCAGCCAACTGACTCCCAAGTAATTACATGCACAATGGTTTAGCCGGTTGTCATGATTGTAGACCTGATTCACCAAACAGCGCTTGCATGTACAGGTCTGCCTAAGAGGTGTTATTTCTATGTTTACATAAACATTTGTATTTTTTCCTTTGTGCTATGCAATGCTGTAAAATAGTCTTGTATTTTCTGTATCGCATTTGCATAAATAAGACACGACAACTGACCGAGGAGACTAAATTCGTACGAACATTGTTCCTGTCGAATACCTGTCAATCGCGGCACTGCACTCCGTTGGATTACAAAAAGGACACCTGCAAAATATGAACTTTGCAGAGTTCATAGATCTTGAGTTGAACGTGGGAAACTAAACCCATTCTAATTCGTACACACACAAACATACAAACACACACACACAGATTCCTGGCATTATTAGAGAGATCCCCATAGAACAAAGCCTGTGATGGGAAGTGGCTCATTGATGTAGTGTTGCAAAACGCAGGGTCTGGAAGCAATATGAGACCGAGGAGGAGGAGGGAGGACATGGGGGAACGTTGTGGTTTTGAAAGCCATAAGGAAAGAATAAAAGGGATAAATGAGAAAATCCCGGACGATTAATCACATCTCTGTATACATGTACAGTAGATTCCTCATAGACACACATATGTTGCAAAGTGTATGATGCATATTTTTACTGTATAGATATTTGCGTAGCGGCTACGGTACGTGTCTTGATATGTTTTTTTAGCTCAGTGGTTAGAGCATTTGACTTTGAATCAAGAGGTTGCAGGCTCAAATTCCCCTCTGTGCACCCTTTTGGACAAAAGCGTCTGCTAATGAATATATTATTTGTCCCTGTGGCTGGCCAGCCCTGGGGCATGACATTATTACTATCATAAGATTATCACTGACACAAATACATTGTATTTGTTTGAAGTCTAGGCTATAAATGTATTATCATAAAATCTGACAAGCTGTATTTATGGAAAACAGTACTTACTTTAGTATGTATAAAATAATATGTATGTGTGAGTATTATAAAGAGAAATTGTTAAAGTCGTGGATGTGAGTTAGCCTTCTCTGTAAGCACTTTGAACCACACTTTCACCACAATGCTGTATTCATCGTTATCAACTACATTCATTGTTTTGTAATTTTTCCTCAACATGGTCTGTGCAGTATCAATTCATTCTTTGAGGGTTGTTTCAACCCGTCTAGAGAATTGAATTCCATTTTATCATAACCTTTTGGTTGTCTGTTACGTCTCTGATGACTTAGATTGAGATGAGATCAATTGTTAATTGTTCATCAAGAGGCTCAATAAACCACCATCAATATTTAACAGTTTAATTAGTCTCGGGTGTCATTGGGGAGGGTGTCCTGAGGACTTTCGCATGCATAAAAGCTCAATATCCTCTGTTTCATTGCGTTGCCCTCTTGATCTAGAGGTAAACACTTGATTGTCAGGTAGGAAACGGGTTTGATCCGTACTGGTCAAATGGGCTCAGCTGATAAATCGCTTCGCCATGCTGTTACATAAAGCCTTTAATGTTGCACGCTTTGTAAGACAAGGAAAACTGGAAACGCTGCTCTGACCGAGAGCCATGAGGTGTGTGTGTGTGTGACTGTGTCTTTGTGTGTGTGTGACATTAACATTCAACACTGAATGGAAGGAAGCTGTTAGTCTCTGTAATGACGCACACTCCATACCCCAGTCCTAGCCTGGGGCTCCATTGTGTGTCCAGACATTCACCACTGGCTCGGGTCTTTGTCAATTGTTTTGACTGACCGAAAGTCGCGGACAGGTTTAAAACAAACAGTTGCGTGCATTTTCTATTCAGATAGCGGTAAAATAACAAATACACTAATAATACTAGAAGCTTTCTCCTTTCTACAGTGTCAACCTGCGTATCTGGTGGCTGAGCGGTGAGGGAAGCGGGCTAGTAATCTGAAGGTTGCCAGTTCGATTCCCTGTCATGCAAAATGACGTTGTGTCCTTGGGCAAGGCACTTCACCCTACTTGCCTCGGGGAGAATGTCCCTGTACTTACTGTAAGTCGCTCTGGATAAGAGCGTCTGCTAAATGACAAAATGTAAATGTATCTTATCACAGCTGGGACCTCTGTATGCGTGCTTTAAATATGGACTCACTCATCCCAGCATAGACCCAGTATGTCCAACCCCTTTTACATTCATGTTTGTCATTTTTTATTTCATCCAGACAGCAGTTTATATACAAGCAAGGGGACATGCTGTCCCAGTTGCAGTCAGTAGAACATTCTATTCGTACAAGTTACATCAGCGATCACCCAGGTAGATCGTATACTGTACAAACACATTCCTTTCTGATTTTCAGGCTCATTCAGACATTAGTATACATATACTATATAGAGAGGGAGACATACAAAGAGATAGAGGTACAGAGAGGTACAGAGAGAGCGAGAGAGAGAGCGAGAGAGAGAGAGAGAGAGAGAGAGAGAGAGAGAGAGAGAGAGAGATAGAGAGAGAAACTGTGGATACTGTGGGGAGTTTCATGTTGTTCAATTGTAACTTGTTTAACTACATGCTCTTATGGTTCTTCCATTTGGCACTTATTTGGTTTTCCACAATGTATGCTTCATGTTTTGGCTGCTCGCAACGTTTGGGGCTATCTCGTTGTTATGATCAGTGACCTATGCTCTTTTGTAAAGCTCTCTCTTGGAAGTCGCTTTGGATAAAAGCATCTGCTAAATGCATAAATGTAAGATGTAAATGGATACAAATAGAGGTACAGCGAGATCGACAGGAAGAGAGAAAGAGAGAGCGAGATAGAGAGAGAAGAAGAGAGAGTGAGACAGAGAGAGAGAGAGACAGAGAGAGAGGAAGAGAGAGAGAGAGCGAGACAGAGAGAGAGGAAAAGAGAGAGCGAGACAGAAAGAGAAGAAGAGAGAGACAGAGATAAATAAGTCCCTTTACCCCACACAGTTCTGAGAGGTAAGAGGATGAGGGAGACCTCTCCTGTTTGACTCTGTCAGAAATAACCAGGTCCCGGAGCATGTATTAATAGACAGCATTTGCGTTGCTATGCGTCCCTGTGACACCAGACACTACAACTACATGGAGGCTTGCGTAAGAGGAGCACCTGTACATCACTAGGCCTCAGTGGGGGTAGGTGAGGGACCTGGTGGGTGAGGAAAGGAGGAAGAGGGGGAGTCCTGGGGGGGGGATGGGAGCTTGAGGGAGTTGGGGAACATTGGGATAGTTGGAGGGGGGCGGGTTTAAGGTGCAGTGTTTCTCAATTCGAAATCTCGAAACTCCCAACACAGCCAGTTATTTTAATTGAATTGAACTCTAGCCGGGATCTGGGGTAATGGCGTGTCTGTTTGGAGCCAAGACAGGATAAGCACAATTAAAGATAATGAGCTGGATGTTACAGGGATCCTGTACAGTCAGCTGAACTAGACCAGAGCCAGGAGGGACTGTGGAGAAGTGGTTGAATGTGACTAACAGCTGGAGATTCCTGCAGACTCCAGAACCCATGGAGAAAGCTTCCGTTTTGCATGATTACCTTGAATGACCCGGAACAGAAACACTTTCAGGATTACGTGATCTCTCTGTGAGGTCACCCTGGCCTCAGTCCACAGATGTAGTAGAGGCGGTTCGGAGCCTCCATTAACAAGGAGGTCCTTTAGGTCTTGCGTTAGACGCTGTGCTTGGTGAGAGAGACACACGGGTTTGATCCCAGAAGTTTCCCACCCTCTGGTGGAACCCTGTTAGTGCCAGCCTTTGTTGCTGTGCCAGTTGCCTGGATGTGTGAAGTGCTGCCCACTGCTTCTCCTGGGGCCTGCCTGCCAACTCCACCTTGTCCTGTTCTCATTACCTACCTACTTTATCCAGTCCAAATCTGTCCTGAGCCCAGCAAGGCCCTTACAACCCAAACTATTGTTTGGGTTGAGTTTGATTCCTACACACTCTCAGACTCACCACTGGTCTCCCCTCCCTTCCGATCCTTTTATTCAGGAGAAACATTCTCCCCCGATCCAGATTCCTATCTGGGCCGTCTGGAGCAGGACTAAACCCAGAACCCAGCACTGGGCCCGTGGTGCGGACCAGCCCGTGGTGCGGGCCGGCCCTGGGGCCGCTCGGCTCTGTCAGATGCCTGGGCTGTGTGGGATCCCCGGGGGCCAGCCCTTCCTGTCCACCCTGCTGGCCCTCCCTTCCTGACCAGGAAGTCTCAGAGTGTCGCGGGGGCTCTTTGTTGATGTGTTCACCTCCTGCAAGCTCGACGGCTGATGTGGTTCAGAAGCTCTCTCCTCGTGAGGCGTCCATCAAGCACGGTTAACCAGATCCATTCAGACCTGGTCAAATGTACTGATTGGCATCTTTCTTTAGAGAAGTGAAGTGAAGCCCGTTTGTCCTGTGAATTCCAGAACCCTCTAGCTAGCTTGTTCTAGAACACTCATCTGGAGAACTCTAGAACTCCCCAGCTCCTTCTTGCACACAGGCATTTGGATAACTATAGAACTCTCCAGCTAGCTTGTTCTAGAACACCATGATGAGATCTTCCGAACTTCCTTGCCAGCTCCTTCTGGACCTCACTCAAGAGAACTCTAGAACTCTCCATTGAGCTTTGGAAAACTGTTAGAACTGTAGAGCGTTCCAGTGATTCCAGACTGGGACAAGGCCTTGGAGACCCTCCACCCCCGCCGGACTCAGACTATCTTATCCCTCTGGCCGGGCTGTGAAAACAGCCCAGCTATCGCTGCTGTCAGCCAGAGGTGCTGCTGACCCTCTGCTTGGTGTCAGGACCAGACTCCAGCAGGAACAGCAAACCTCTCCCTCCCCATCATGTCCGCTACAGGAAATCTGCTTTCACTCTGCCCTGTCAGCCCTGTGCCAACAGCCCAGCATTGGGAAACGCAGGGCAGGATTGTTTGTTAATCAATGATTCATCGCTTTTCGGTCTTGATGTATCTGTTCCTCCTCTTCATCCCTCCTTGATACCACACGCAGATTCTTTCTTGCTTTCTCTGTCCGTTACACATGACACACACACGTATACTCATGCAGTACATACACACACACGCAATCAATTGTACTCTCTCTCCCACACACTTTGATGTTTCCCAAATGCACATGCACACACATCAAAAAAATAATAATAAAGGATTGGCTGCTGTCGGCTGACTTGTTTGCAACATTTTGGCGTATGGGAGTATTCCACACACCATGCTGTTGAAATTACACTTGTCATGTGTTTCCAAAACCCACAAAAAAGATGATAACCAGTCACATGATTAATGACACACCTAATGTCAAGACCTTAACTATTAACATAATTGATACCACACACAAGACAGCTTGAATACAAAGGCATGCCTTACAGTCAGCTACTTAACTGCACATCTGAAGCTACAGTATAGCTAAAGCTATAGTATAAATGTCTTCATAGAAGACGCTTTCATCCATAGTAATGCACAGGGGGATTCTAACCTGTGCAGTCAAGTGCTCCAACACTGAGCCATGCCCATATCGTTGTAAACGGAAGTACAATCGGGCCTGCAGCTAATGCTACAGTATTGCTAAAGATGCATTACTAAAGTATCATTTCAGTATTAATTCATCCTCCTCAATGTAAGTACAGTAAAAGCTACAGTATACAGTACAGTTAATGCTACAGTGCAGTTAACGCTACGGTATGGTTCAAACTACAGTCCACCTTCAGTATATTTAAAGCTACGTTAGATGTTCAAAGTTACAGTGCTAACACTACAGTGCAGCTAATGCTATGATGCAGCCAATACTATAGCACAACTAAAACTAGAGGTTTCTTATCGGTGTAGACTCCAGCGAGGGAGACCAAGGTGTTCCGATCGGGCTTTCCAGGATCGTATTCCTGCTCGTGTGCCAAGAAACGTCTTGGCAGGCACAAGCGGCCTTTTCCAAATGAAGCGAGTTACTGCGAAGGTTGGGACAGGAAATGAGAAGGTGTGTCCACTCCCCTCGCGGCGCGGGTCGTGCTCTGAACGCCGTGATGTCATGGGAAGAAGCCACTCCAGGCTTTCATCTGAACAGCTGGACGACTTCACCGAAACAGAACTCGGTTTCATAGGTTTTCTCTGCTAGCTCCGCAGTCCATCTCAAGCCCATTTCTGATCTGGGGGTCACCGTGGGAACAACCCATCCTTCTGGAATGCTTTGTGTGTTCTGGAGTGTTCTTTCGTTCTGGTTCTGTGAGTGTTTACATGCTCGCGGAACTCTGCATTGCTTTCATGAGTGCAGCAGGAGAATGTTGAATCACTGACAGTCCCAACAGACAACGAACAAGTTGCTTCCACTTTAAGGAAGGCGGAAGGAGCGAAAGAGAGGAGAGGAAGGAGAGAAGGGGGAGGAAGAGAGAAGAAGAGGGGGTAGGGGAAAGGAATAGTGGAGAGGAAAGGGAGGAGGGATAGAAGGAGAGGAGACCGAGGGAGAAGGGTAGGGGACGAGGAAGAGGAGAAGGGTAGAGGGGGTAGAGGGCTGGACGCAGAACGAGAGATTGGGTAAGAGCAGAAGAGAGGGAGGGAGATGGGAGAGTGTGAGGGTGTGTGTGTGTGTGTTTGCGTGTCTTTAATAGGGTCTGGAGGCGTCACTGAGCATGTCCCTAATCCTCCATAGACATTCCTCCGGACGCTGCCTAGCAAGGCAGCACAGGCGTGTGTGTGTGTGTGTGTGTGTGTGTGTGTGTGTGTGTGTGTGTGTGTGTGTGTGTGTGTGTGTGTGTGGGTCCAAGCATGCCTGATGCCGTCCCAGGTCACCATCTAGGGGACACGGTCAGGGCATCTGCTTTAACTGCTCCCCTCTGACTTAACACTGGAACCAATGAGGCCTGCTCAGAGCTACTCTCTCTCTCCCTCCCTCCCTCCCTCCCTCCCTCCCTCCCTCCCTCCCTCCCTCCCTCCCTCCCTCCCTCCCTCCCTCCCTCCCTCCCTCCCTCCCTCCCTCCCTCCCTCCCTCCCTCCCTCCCTCCCTCCCTCCCTCCCTCCCTCTCTCTCTCTCTCTCTGTCTCTCTCTCTCTCTCTATCTCTCTTCCTCTCTCTCTCCTTAACACACATGCACAGACACACACGTGCCTCGTAAACACGCACGCACGCAAACAGGGCCCCTCTCTCCCTCCTAAGCCACAAACACATGGTGGGCCTGCCTCTCTCTCTTTCTCTCTCTTCCTCCCTCTCTCACTCTATCTCTCTCTTTCTCTCTCCCTCTCTCTGTACCACAGCGATCCTAGACTAATAGTTCCCTCATGTCCAGTAAACTGGCCTTCCCGTTCCCTGTACAGTTCTCTACAGCCTGTCTGAGAAGACAAAGAGAGGGGGATGAGGAGTGGTGTAAGGAGGACAAGAAGTGGGGGATGAGGAGTGGTGTGGACACACAAGATGACTGGAGTGTTGAGGTGTTTCATTGCACTGAAGTTTGGATATTTATGTAGCTGTGTGTGTGTGTGTGTGTGTGTGTGTGTGTGTGTGTGTGTGTGTGTCTGTGTGTGTGTGTGTGTGTGTGTGTGTGTGTGTGTGTGAGAGACTGCTGTATGTGTGTGAGTGTGTGAGGCGGTCAGGATGTCTGTGATCAGGGAGGGCCACGCAGTGAAGATAAACAAACACGAGGAGGAGTTGTGTCTGTCCTTCCAGAGGAGGGGGTGATGGGGAGGGAGAGATAGAGGGAGAGAGAGGGGGTGATGGGGAGGGAGAGATAGAGGGAGAGAGAGGGGGTGATGGGGAGGGAGAGATAGAGGGAGAGAGAGGGGGTGATGGGGAGGGAGAGATAGAGGGAGAGATTGGGGTGATGGGGAGGGAGAGATAGAGGGAGAGAGAAGGAGATTGAGAACATGGGAGAGAAGCCTGACTTGTCCCTAGGCAAAAGTAGCACTGCTGTAACCTGACACCAATTAAGTTACAATAATCCATTGACAAGGTCAATGACTCCAGTCCTGGTCAATGGGTCAGGTCAATAAATAATAATTATGGTCTGTAAATTAATTATAATGTATTCATCAAGAGCTGATTCTTTGATCATAACGACGTCGAGCCCAGAGGGAGTATTGATGCTGTATCCTCTTGATCTGGAGTCAAGTGCCCTAACCCCTAAACTCCACCCTCCTCTTGAAACTCAGACGTATGGACTGTATGTGTTTACGTACGTTTAAAGTGGAGCTCAGTGGTTAGTGGGGAAGTCAAGGCTGGGGCTGAGTTTCTCCCTTGCAGGTTTGTCCTGCACCTCAGACCCCCCCCCCCCCCTCAAGAGACACCCTGGCACCACTCCTGCCAGCGGGGAAGATCTGTCTTCCTGATTGGGCCAGGATCGACCCCACCCATGGGCCCAACACTGACAGACAAACCAAATATATCCTCCCTTCTAATCATTCCTGAGGAACACAACAGCAAAACATCCTCTCCTTCCCTCCCATCCTCTTCTCCTCTCCCCCCATCCTCTCCTTCCCTCCCCTCTTCCTATTATCTCCTCTCCCCCCATCCTTTCCTCTCCCCCTCTCCTCTTTTGACCTCTCATCTCTAATTTTCTTTCCTGAAAGATCGATTATTTCAAGGTCTGTAATCTATAGAGATGTGAAGTATCCGTTTGTGAATCAGTAGTGCGGGGGAGTGTGTGAGTGTGTAAGTGTGTGTTTGTCCCCTGTGTGGACTCTGGGTCAAAGGTGACAATCCTCTGCTGCTTGGTGTTCATGTCTCACTGTTCCCCACTGCCCTCTGCTGGTGAACTGAGGTTACTGCTGTTTGGGTGTGTGTTCACTTTCTACACCAAAGAACCATCGACCACTAAACAGCAGCAGAGACAGAGAGAGTGATAGTGATCAAGTACAGTCTTACTATGTCTATGTGTGCCATACATATGTGTACAGTATACGTATATATATACGGACTGATTCTTATTATTTATTTGATCTATTGTATTTACATATATATGAGGATGTATAGGTTGGTGTATATGCCTCCACTCCCCTGACAATGTTTGAGAGAGTATGTGTGTATTTCACAGAGATTACTGACTGGAGATAGAGAGAGAGAGAGAGAGAGAGAGAGAGAGAGAGAGAGAGGAAAGGCCGGAGGGAGGGAAGAAGGGAAAGGAGGAGGGGGGGGGAAGGCTGACAGTGATAATCCCTTGCTGATACCTCACTAACCCTTCTAGCTCGCTAGCGTCGAGTTAGAGAGAGAGAGAGAGAGAGAGACGGAGAGGGAGAGAGAGAGAGGTAGAGAGAGAGAGAGGAGAGGGAGAGGGAGAGGGAGAGGGAGAGAGAGAGAGAGAGAGAGAGAGAGAGAGAGAGAGAGAGAGAGAGAGAGAGAGAGAGAGAGAGAGAGAGAGAGAGAGAGAGAGAGAGAGAGAGGGAGGGAGAGGAGACTGTTTTTGTTCTCCGACCTGGCACAAACAAACACTTTAAATACTACCAAGGGATCAAAACTTCCTACAAATATCTGAATGGGTAAACGTTCCCAATAAGTAAACAAACTACTGTTTGACCACAGCAGATAGAGGCCAGTCAGAACCCAGAGAGAAAACTAGAAACAGCTGCAGAAAGAGAGACAGAGAGAGAGACAGAGAGAGAAGGCAATTTTTTCAGAGTTGTATTCATTCTCTCTGCTCTCTATTTAGCCAGATGGCTGACTCACAATCCCCACTCACAATCAAGATTAAGATTACACCAGTGAACACACACATTTCAGCTCACATGTGCTCACATCCACACATGTGTCAGCTTGCCCATACACACGCACACACACACACACGCACACACACACACACAGAGAGACACACATCACACATGCTCCATGTAACAGACTTTGCCCATGAAGGTCTCACAGTTAAACCCATGAACACATGCTGTTGTAGAAATGAATATGGCCTGTGTAAGCTTTTTGATGAAGATGATGAAGATGATGATGTCACTTCCACCAGTGTCCCCTGCGGAGGACACAGGCTGTGGGGACACAGCAGTTGAAATTACAACTGAGGCTTTAGTTATTAAACTGAGCTGCCATAATCATTGATCGCAGTGAAGTCAAGGGCAGACGAGTGGCACGGATTCAAGTATTTTTACCACAAAGCCGTATATCCACTGTCCTGAGACAGACAGAGGGAGAGAGAGAGGCACAGAGAGGAGAGAGAGATATATCAAGTGAGATAAGAAGTATTGAGGACATTGAGATAGAAAGCGGAGAGTCAGTGAGAGGAGATCAAGAGGCTAGAGAAAGAAAGAGGAAAAAGTAAGAGCGCGAGAGGACGGAGAAAGAGAGGGTGTGTGATAGAGCAAAGAGAGAGAGAGTTAGAGGATAGAGAGTGTGTGTGTGATAGAGAGAGAGAGAGAGAGAGAGAGAGGAGAGAGAGAGAGAGAGAGAGAGAGAGAGAGAGAGAGAGAGAGAGAGAGAGAGAGAGAGAGAGAGAGAGAGAGAGAGAGAGAGAGAGAGAGAGAGAGGGGATCTAGAGAGTTAGAGGATAGACAGTAAGCCCTGCTGTCACCAGCCAACCTGGTGATCCAGTCTCCAGAGCAGTCAGCCGTCCTCCGCCTGCCTCTCCTCCGTCGCGTCCATTCGTCTCCCCTCCGCTTCTTCACACGCTCTCCCAGGCTCGTGGGCCTCACAGCATGAGCCTTCCACCATGGGCTTTCTGGAAAACTACCAAGAGATCGACCCAGTCACTCTGAACCTGTGCATCCTCATCGTTAGCTACGTCATCCTGCTGTTGGTCTTCTTGATCTCCTGTATCATGTACGACTGCCGGGGGAAGGACCCCACCAAGGAGTACGCTCCAGACCCCCAGCCCACGCAGTCTCCCATCAGGCTGGTGGTGATGCAGAGCTCCCCGGCCACGGCGCCCCCTCGCTGGGACACCTCCAACATGATCACCACCTACCATGAACCGGCCAGCCCCGGCCTGCAGGACTTCAGGGAGAAGAAGAGCACCATGGTCTAAGGTCCAGGAGGAGGGAGTTCAGAAAGAAAGAGAGAGAGAGATACGGAGAGATATAAATAGAGAGACTCACTGTCACTTCCCTCTGGAACCTAAACTACCGGGATCCACTTTTGTACATATTTATGTTTTTATCTCTTTCCGCTTTGTCTTTTTTAATGAATATATCAATTGTTTGTACAGTCACCTTTATTATTATACTTTGAAGACGTTTACTACGTTGTTATTTAGTGGGGGGGTTTGAACTCTACTGGAGAGGACGATGCTAGGATTTGACCTCCACCAGACAAGACTGAGACGGTAAGAGATGGTAACCTGTCTGCCAATCCATCTGTCTGTGTGTCTGTCTGTCTGTTTGTCTGTCTGTTGGTCTCCCTGCCTGCCTGCCTGCTTGCCTGCCTGTTTGTCTGTCAGTCTGTCCAGGATTTTCTGTTCAGTGAATTTTAGTATTTGGTGTAAAGTACAGTGTGTTGCAATGCAGTTTGCAGATTGGGCCACAGTCTATTGCCCAGCACATAGCTGTGGTGTTATCAGAACAGTGATGTCTTACATAAGCATGTTGAGGCAAGGTGAGGTCACAGCACCAGGTCGTTACCAGAGGTCAAGGGTCAGGGCAGGATAAGTTATCTGTTTCTGTCATGAAGGTCTTGACCTGCATAAGCCGACATCCTCATCTTAGTGGCCATGTTCCTCGACGTGTTTTGAATTCAAGGTTAAGCTACAAGTTACTCTGACGGACACTGTCTGTGAAGTGGTTTCAGCCCTCAATAGGGCAGAAAGATGTTGTAGCACAAGTGGTTCGGAGGCCTAGGGTCTATGGTGGTTCATCCCGCTCTTGTGACAAAGGTGGAAATTTTAACAGCTTGAAATAATAAGGGGTTGTAAGGCAGGTATTGACAGGCAGACAGTTGTAGCAGGAACATAAAAGAGAGACAAGCAGGCTGAGAGACAGACAGCTAGCCAGACCGGCAGGAAAAGAGACAGACAGGCAGGCTGGCAGAGAGACAGGCAGGCAGGCAGGCAGACAGACGGAATGTACTCAATGGAAACTTGTCATACCACAGACAGATATGAAGTGTTGACTTACACCTTGCAGTCGTCAAGCCAACAAAGATTCAAACAATGGAACTCCCACTGCACAAAGCGACACAGTAATCACTGAACACAACAAGGCAGCAAACTGATTGGTTATCTGTAAATCCAGAGTAAGTCAGTAAGTGTGTGATTAATTAATTATTCTAAATACAGTTTTGGGCTACGACAACGTCAAATCCCGGCATTCCTGTTTCAGCTGTCAGGGCATGTGTAGGGCACTCGACAGTGAACATGGTTTGAGTACGCCCACATTTAACCTTTAAACCTCCAGGATGTTTTTTTCGTTCTGCGATGACTGGTATGAAGTGGTAAGACTCTTAGAGTAAAACGAGGTCAGAATGTGTAGTGTGAACGGTTGGGAACAACTCTGTGATGTAGATGTCCTTCCATACGTGACCTGAATACCCAGTGGTCCTTGTGGTCTTATGGTAGATGATAGTGAGAGACATGGGTTTGATCCCCTGGTCCTGACGCACATGAAACAGTCAAGTTTCCCAGCAGTAAAGCTGCCTGATTCAGGGTTGCGGTTAAACATTGTCTGTGTCATTACTGGCTATAACTGTATCAAACCTGTATTTTAAAACGCAAAAACCAAGGGAACATTTCTACTGAACAATGCTGATCCCCAACATCATTCTCCGATGCTGGATTGTTTTGACAGCTTAAATTCCACACTGTATGGACACAAAATGGTGTCACACTGTGTGACACCAACTGTCAACCCCTGCATAACCTTACTTACAGACCCGCATTCAAATTCTCAACAGCTGTTCCAGAATTTGATTACTGGACGCAATCGTATTGTCACATGTAGACGTTGTACTGGTTAGGTTGTAATCACATACGTGATCGCACGATGCTGGGACCACTCAAGCAGATCACGCGTGATCCTATGTGTTCAAGGGTTACGGTGTCTTTGACCTACGGGGACTGGAGACCCCCGGGGACCCCCACACAGGGACACCCACACACAGAGACCCCCACACAGGGACACCCACACACAGGGACACCCACACGGGGACCCCCACATGGGGACCCCCACACAGGGACACCCACACACAGGGACACCCACACGGGGACCCCCACACGGGGACCCCCACACAGGGACACCCACACACAGGGACACCCACACGGGGACCCCCACATGGGGACCCCCACATGGGGACCCCCACACAGGGACACCCACACACAGGGACACCCACACGGGGACCCCCACATGGGGACCCCCACATGGGGACCCCCACACAGGGACACCCACACACAGGGACACCCACACGGGGACCCCCACATGGGGACCCCCACACAGGGACACCCACACGGGGACCCCCACATGGGGACCCCCACACAGGGACACCCACCAGGAGGAGATGAAGCAGTTCTGGAGGACATGGACGGGAACAGCTAAGGCAGGTGCTTGACATCGGCTGCTTTGACAGCCATACCTCAATGCCCTCAGTAGATAAAGTAAACACACAACATATCAGGTGTCACAACCAATTACCCAATTAACCATTTATCCAATTAATTAATTAATCACTCGACCCGGCAGCCGTGGCTCTGAAATGGAAGTAACAACACGGAGAAAGCCTTGCCCCCGACGCTCATCCAGACGCCTAAAACAGAAGCAGGCTCTGCCAACAGTTCTCTCTGAAATAGCCCAGTCCAGGATCTCTCCTAGAGGACAGTCACCTATATGGTGTGTCTAATCTCCCACATACTGAGAAAGACTAGCTCTCGGTGATTACCTCTCCAACACATGCAACTTATCTTCGATTGTCTCTCCACAAATAAAAGATTACTGTCTACTTACACGGCAACACCCACTGCTCTATGAACGCTGCTTGCTGCCGGTTGAGTGATGATCAGAGTGAGTGAGTGCTTGTGACGTCACCCTGTGGGGGAATGTTACTGCGAGAACATGGTTGGTTACCCATATGTGTCCTTTTTTTGGTGGACTAAAAAACAAAAGCTGATATCACTAACTGGGACCTGAGAGGACCTAGTGTCCAGTCAGTAATCTCCGGTAATCTTCTGTGTACCATGTTCAACTGCGTATTAGAATCTAAAAGGCATTTCCATCCAGGAGATTTGTAAATCGCTTTTTTGATTGGGAGGACACATAAGCCTCCTGCTCGAGTCCTAGGCTATACTGACCAAAAATCTGCTTAAAGAAGGTTGAGGCCACAATAAGCAATAAAACCATTGTCCTAAGCCCATCCAGAGATCTGTGTAATAAAGGTGGATCCAAAAGAACAATAACCTCAAAAGTTTTAGATTAAAAATACGCTTTGTAAAAAATTTCCGTTTCATATAACATGATAAGAAACGTTGCAGCATAGTTTTATCTCCTAATTCACCCACTAGAATTTCACGGCCATTCCTGAGGCTGTTCAAATGTTTTTGACATCAACAAAAAGCCAAACATCTCATCAACATAAATAATTACATAATGGTTGCAAATATACTAGCCCCACCTCAATGCCCACTGTGGTGGACATGAATAAATTGCTCGGTCTAGGAGGATAAAAAAAGGACACCCAATTCTGGTCTTCATTCTGAGTGCCAAACTACCTGTTACCAGTCAATGTGACTTACTTGGCTAGAGGACGTTCTAAAGAACAACATGCAACTGTCGCATGGTACGGTGCATTCTAATCTGGCAACAGACCAGCCTTGTGGCTGTGTGTGATTGTGAGAGGCTATTTCTGTAATCCGTTTCTCTTTGGTGGCAGGTCTTGAGTTAATGGCACGCCACATGCTCGAGAAAGCACCATAGAGGGTGGGATTTGAACCCAGGTGCTTATGGCCTGCAGTTGAATTGCTCTACCACTGAGTTAACAGAACTGCATAATTTCCTGATGCCACCTGCTATCGAGCCAGGCCTGTAGCATGCTGCATCGCCTCACAGCCAGCGACGCATAACCACACATGCAGCCTGCAGGAGGAACTAGTCAGAACTAGCTAGTTGCATGAGACAGTAGGAAGGCCTGCATCAGACTCCATTTTCCTCAAAGTTATCTTCAGACCAGCCGTGGACCCAACAGAAAGCTGACTCTTTTTACCCTGGCATGAAACTGTAAACCAATTACTGAGCTGTTTAACTGCATCACGTGTTTCCACAAAGCCGCTGTTATCCTGGAGGAGGGGGGGGCTCAGAGGAGACGGGTGCCCCCGGTGTGTCACAAGAAGACTTGCCATGTCAACAACGCAGCCTAGCTTCATGTCTCCAAATGCATGAGTCAAACAGCTCCATACCACTGGGACTAGCTGTAAGTCAAGGCGAGGTGTAGGCAGGGGTCACACGAAGGGGCAATCCCATCTTTGTCCGACGCTTCTTAGCGTAACACCTCAGTGGTCTTTCACCCCATTGACACACACATGATGATCCTAATCCATATACTCCTTCTATGAACTCTGACTTAGTCACTCTTACCTTTGTCTCTATTTCTCTGTGGGGCATGAGGGGTGAAGGGTGGGGTGTGTGTGGCAGTTTGAGAGCCACTGATACAGGTGTTCATAGACCCTGCGTGCTCGTCGCAGGACTGACTGTCCACACCAAAGAAGCAGTATGTGTTCTATACTGATTGTGGAAACGAACCAGTTCTCCTGATCTTCTAAAGCCGGCGATTGTCTTTCTGCCAGGATGCATGTCTCAGACCTAGAAATCTTTACAAGTGTTAGTGTGGTATCGTACGTTAGGGAGTGATGTCGATTTGACGTGTGGAGGTAAAAAGCTTTAGCAGTGTGCATGGTGCATGGAGCGTGGTGCCTCTAGGAGTGGTGCTCGGTTGTTGCCAGGGCAGGCAGACACTACTAAAGCTAGCATATGGTGTCTCACTTCTCCCCGTGGTCCCTGCTAAAATCACCCTCTCAACCCCCTGAGAGATGACAGCTCCACAGCTGCACGCTTAGCAACTTGTAAACAATGAGAGATATCATCTTTCTGTTCCCTTTCAGTCAGCTCTGTTTGCTTCTATCTGCTTTCTATCCCTACCACCCTTCTCTTCTTTGAATAGGTCCTTTTCCTTCTTTCTTTCTTTCTTTCTTTTTTTTATCTATCTATCTTTCTATCTGTCTTCATTTGTTCTAACTTTCTAACAATCACCCCAACGTGAATAAATCCCTCTCTCCAACCCTGATCTTCTTCCATGACATCCCCTGCTTTGAATCTCTCCCATATCCTGCATGACCCAGTCCCATTATATCTTTGGATCAGCCAGAGTTTAACTCTTCCAGTGTACAGCCTCATCCATCCTCCTTCTGAGAATCCACCCTCATTACCTCCAGGAGGACAGTCACACAGTGAGACAAATGTGGACTACAAGTTTGAAGTTTCAAAGTTTAGGTTCTAGTGCTCAAACCTAAATTTCCACCTAAATAATCCTAATCTGATGTGAGCTACAATTCTTATAAACAATACGATGGAACGTTCATCAAGTAGAACGATTCTTCTCTCTCTCTTTCTCTCTCTCGCTCTCTCTTTCTCTCTCTCTCTCTCTTTCACTCTCTCTCTCTTTCTCTCTCTCTTTCACTCTCTCTCTCACTCTCTTTCTGACGACAATATAGATTAGACCTACTGTGCTTCTGTAATCCTTGTCGACCTTTGACCCTTGTAATACTGACGAAGAGTCCCGGAGTCGGACAGGATTACATCACTACTGTATATGTCACTAGATGTGACACAGTGGGATTGGATTTAAGGTAATGCAGTCTTTTCCTCAAAGACTCACAAGTCTGCAGGGAAGAAAATGCAGATTGCAATCACAGATTGTGCACATACAAATAGATTATAGACAGACGAATGGACAGACGGATAGATGGAAATCATAACAACAGGATGTATTATCACACTTATGGTCCTTACATAAACACAGTGTTACCTACTGACTTACAGTTAGAGAACAATTATGCAACAGTCATCAACAGATCCCTTCAAAATGTTCTGTGAGTGAGTGCGTGCGTTTTTTTCGAAAGGTTGAAAAAATATTTTCAACCTTTCGAAAGGTTGAAAATAGCCAGACAACACAAAAAAGACAACACAAAAAAGCTTTTTTTGTGTTGTCTTTAAAAAAATTATTTGTGGGAAGAAAAAAGTAAAAAAAATAAGTTTGGCATCATTGATGAGTACTTGATGAGGACTCTACTATACTCTACTTTACTCTGTTGTACTCTGCTATGCTTTAATCTACTCTGTTTTAGGCTTGTCTGTTCTCCTCTCCCCTCTCCTCCTCTCTCCTCTCCTTTCACTGTGTATGAAAAACAAGTTTCGAAAGGCTACATCTAGGCCTACTTGAGTGAAGGATGTGTGTACTTTTGCCATCCCTGAACATAACGTGTTTATAGAATAGGCCTACGTTATTTGTGATGTTTTGATAATTAAAAGACTGCATGAGTCATCATGGAACACCAGATGGTTTATCAAAAGTTTATTGACCTTGACTTTATTTACATTTTTTAGATTATAACGTCTGTTGTTCAATGTGTGGGCTGTTTGTATAGTCTATTCAAAGCAATGCTTTGAATAGACTTTATAGCCTTTTATAGCCTTTGCACTTTGAGTTGCCAACGGATCACACCGATTTATACAAAACCTAAACAAAGGACAATTGATATGATGTGAATGTCATTTGAGAGCAGCTGATGTCCTGTTAGACTGAAATGGAAAGCAACGTTGTAGCCTTGTCCAGTTGATGGATTACCGCTAACGCTACATTATTTTGTAGTAAATATTTCCACTTTACTCTCAGCGTCACTACACACGTAGTACGCAAATTAACAGACAATGGCAAACTGATCATTGATTGGAGCGATGGGAACGTAGCCAACTTTTTAAGACTTTTCATTGGTGAAAATGTCTATCAATCAACGTATTTTGCCATCGCTTCCTTTCAGTTTTTTTAGCTAGCTGGCTAGCTCAATTTTTCTACTGTGTGAGAGGATCCTGATAACCTGGGGTGCTGTTGGCTGGGGCGGATCTGATGGAAGCGCTTCTGCTGTTGCTTCATGGACAAATTTGATTAGGCGATTTTATGATTGTCCTTATTTACGGCACAATGATTAGGAAAAGACTAAAATAGCGTTATGTCGGTAATTTTGGGGGGAGAGAAAATATCGCTAACAGTGGTCTGATGGGCTTGCTAGTGTAGTGGATGACACAGTAAACCAAAGCGGCTTTCTTTGATATTTTGCTTGCTGGCTCGTTTATTTGGCGAGATATATATTTTATCTTGTTTGGAAACTTAGCGGAAAGCCATGTCCGGCACTAAAATGAAGAGAATGAACAGCTTCCAAAGGCAAGTTTTTCTTCTAACTAACGTGGCTGTCTGCCAGTCAATATGACATGTTGCGTTGTTGCGAAAAGACTAGTACTGCCTGACTCTGTCATCAAGCTAGCTTAGCTAACTGGCTAGCTGTTGTATTGGAAGATAATCTATGAAATAACCCACTGGCAAACCCTTCTAATACCCATGTTGGATATAATGTGCTTTGTTTTATATGTACCTTCGCTGGCTAACGTTATAGCTAGCCTTACTGTTTGTTTTAGAGCTTAATTTATTTCTGTTAAAAGCAGCAATTGATGATAGTCAGAATATGAATCGAAGCATGTACTGTCAGTGACAGCGCACCGAACCGTTTCCTGTTCATCCAAAAAACGGTTGAAAGGAAGTACTGTAGGCATCCGAGAATGCAGTAGCAGAAGTCTGAAATACGTTATCTGAGCTAATTGTCGCCTTTGTACGAGTTGGCACTTATGGAATTACTGAACTTAGGTAGTCAAAAAACCATGACCAAAACACTGGCGCAAAACATACCTTTGGAGAGTCTAGCAGTCAAAATAACAACGTTGCCTACAAGGCGGATGTGTTAATGGTTTAATGCGTGTCATGTTTGACATGAGTTGTAACGAGTTCCTGTTCATTACACCTTGTTACATGTGTTAACAGGTTTGTTTTCCATGTTTTATAACAGGTTTATGAACCGTCGGGCCTCTGCAAACTGCCGATATCAGCCCACCCGCTATGAGCACGCTGCAAACTGCTACACTCATGCGGTGAGTCGGTCTGCTAGAGTAACATCGAACGTTTGCTAGAAGGCTGTAGTCTCCGCCATGTAATGAAATTCAGTGATTATTGATGAGGATTTGATATGAATAAGATGTCGTTTGTGCTTCGCTTACTCATTTCAATCACACTGTATATGGCTCTCCCTCCCCCCCCCCCCCCCCCCCCCTCTCTCTCTCTCTCTCTCTCTCTCTCTCTCTCTCTCTCTCTCTCTCTCTCTGTCTCTCTCCCCTCCCTCCCTCTCTCTCTCTCTGTCTCTCTCTCTCTGTCTCTCTCTCTCAGCTCCTCATTGTACCAGCCTTCGTGGGCATGGCGTTGCTCCACCGCCTGTCCGACGACGGCTGGGAAAAGATCACTGCCTTGGTGTACGGCATGGGCCTGTGTGCGCTCTTCCTGGTCTCCACCGTGTTCCACATCATCACCTGGAAGAAGAGCCACATGAGGTCAGAGACCAGGGACGCAAGATCCATCACCTGCCTCGAGTTAGACCAAGGGCGCCAGATCTGTCATAACACCTAGTTAGTGATAGTCTTGGGCAGACATATTTTTCACAACAGCTTGTACAGGAAGTGATGGTTTGTGCCAGTGAAGGAACTGTATGAAGGAAGTGTATTTGTGTGTGTTTTAGGTCGATGGAGCACTGTTTCCACATGTGTGACAGAGTGGTCATCTACTTCTTCATTGCTGCCTCCTACACACCTTGGTAAGACCCTCTCTCACACACACACACACACCAATATCACAATTCCAATGTACCTGTACTTGTACCTGATGCAAATGGTAAAATAAACTTGAACCCCCACACACACACACCTCCCTCCTTTCCCCCTCTCCCTCCTCCACCTCCCCCACCTCCTGTCCTCCCCCAAGGTTGAACCTTAGAGAGCTGGGTCCTGTGGCCGCTCACATGCGCTGGTTCGTGTGGCTCATGGCCGTGGCAGGGACCGTCTATGTATTCTACTACCATGAGAAGTAAGCTCTATGTATTCTAGAAGTAAGCTCCATGTATTCTAGAACTAAGGTATATGTATTCTAGAAGTACATATATGTATTCTATGTTCTAGAAGTAATGTTGATATATTCTAGAGGTAAAGTATCTTTTCTCGGAGAAGGTCTAGGTATTTAACCATGTAAGACTCCCCACAGTGACTGAGTGCACAACAGTGTTTTATATTGCAGCAGTTTACATCCCAACATCTGTTTCTTTATCGTTTATTCTTAAACTAGGAGAGAGCTGATACATTATTAGACTTTTGAGATGAAATAGGCCACTTATTGTCAGCTAATCTATAACTCCAAGGTAGCTCAAACTGAGAACATGTGAATGGATGCATTAACTTTGTGTGTGTGTGTGTCGCAGGTATAAGCTAGTGGAGCTGGCCTTCTACCTCACCATGGGTTTCTTCCCAGCACTGGTCATCACATCTATGGTAAAGTTCTCTGTTTGGTCTCTCTTTCTACCTCTCTCTCTTCCTACCTCTCTCTGTCTACAGCACAGTAGCACACACACATATAGAGGCACATCATATACCTATATCTGGCATAGGTGTATATATATTAGACTAGTTTGTAAACATATGCCTGTGCTACCCCCTGCTGTGCGGTCTGTGCTGCCCCCTGCTGTGCGGTCTGTGCTGACCTCTGGTGGCGGGGATGTGCTAATACAGCCTGTAGGTTCTGCTGCATTATGCTGTTCTGGAGTGTTCAGTGTACAGAGTCAGGATATGGTGTGTACTTCCACAGGGATTTAATTGCACATGTTAACCCATGGAACCTTTTATCCCCTCGTTTCTGTCTCCGCTTCTCCCTCTCCTCTCCCAACTTGGTTCTTGGATTCTAACCTCGAGTCATCTTGGTTTCTAAGCTCTCGTCCTCCCCTCCACCATCTTCTCTCCCCCTCCTCTCCATCCATCCCCCCTGCTAACCTCTCCTCCTCTCCTCTCTCAGAGCAACACAGAGGGTCTTGTGGAGCTGGCGTTCGGGGGCCTCATCTACTGCCTGGGCGTGGTCTTCTTCAAGTCGGACGGCGTCATCCCCTTCGCCCACGCCATCTGGCACGTGTTCGTGGCCCTGGCGGCCACCGTGCACTACTATGCCATCTGGAAGTATCTGTACAAGACGGCGAGTGAGGGGGACGCCATCCGAGAAGCCTGAGGAGGAGGGGGAGGGGGGTGTCCTGAATCCCCTCACAGCAGGAGTGGGTGGTGGGAAAGGGGGGTGGAGTCAGCCTTTGTGCACCCCCCCCCCCCTTCCCCAGGGGAGGGATGGAGGTCTGAGGTGGCAGACCTGAGGTGGAAACAGGACATGCCGTATATCAAGCACATGAAAACAGACAGCTTTAGGCGCGTTCAATATACCTCCAGACATTTGGGGACTGTCACACGGGTTTTGTAGCGGGTGAACTAAATCAAGTTCACCTTAAGTGTCTGATAGTTGTAAAGGACCCAGGGGTGGTAGTCACCCACCCATGTCTGTTTCTCCTTTCCCTGGGGCCTCTGTGTTCTCAGATAAAGTTTATCACGATGACCATGTATTGTTTACTGTTTTCTATGTAAGGAACAGTTTCGCTATTTCCCTAACGACGCACAGCCCTTCATCGGAGACAAATTTGTGTCCGTGTTTTTGTACCGCTTTATTCGATTTGAAAAAAAAAACATGATAATGATCATAACCGCCCCCTGAAAAACTAGGCGACCTTACCTTAGTTATTTGTGGTTGTATACTTCATCTCTGTTTGCTACTGAACGTGAGAGAAGGGATGGATGTCTGTCTTTTGTACCACTGAGAGAACCTCACATTCCATAGACAACGTCATAGTGATGGACAGTGAACAGTGACTCATCGATTGTGTTATTGAGGTTTCAACGTTTGAAGTTAATGTCCCACGTCCAGACAAGCTGTTGTCTGATCGTAACGTCTGTATTGCAGTCTTACATTTCTGAGACTGTTTGGTGTATCACGGACCTTTCATACGAAAAATGAAAGCGTGATATTTACACTGGTGTAAATAATGGGAAATCCTCTGGACGTTCATGTCCCTAGACGGTGGTTGAGCGTGCACGGATATCATCACGTCTGTGTGTGTGTGTGTGTGTGTGTTTGGGTGTCTGTGTCTAGGTGGAGCCTGGTGTCGAGGCCAGTGTGATTGGGGACTCTGTAACGTGTGGGGGACTCTGTAACGTGTGGGGGAGGTATTAAGGGTGGAGGTATTAAGGGGAGGAATTAAGACGACCACGTTTGACGTCAACATGTACACAAGGGACTGTAATGGAGGTGGTTCGTAAACCAAGCACTTATGATGACTTCTCCCTGCTTCGAGGGAATCCTCAGACTCGGGGTACAGCCTCGTGGTCTGACGGTAGTACCAGCAGGAGGGGGGGGGGGGGGGGGTCAAGGAGTGGCCATCTCTCTGGAATGATGATCCATATCTGTTGTTATTATTTTGTATTCATCCTTTGAGACTACTCTTGCACATAGCTGTGTTGCAATGAGCTGGGGGTGCTGCAGTGTACAGATTTCGAGGGTATGTGTGTACGAGGGTATGGGTGAGGGATTGGGTGGGGTTTAGGGTCAGGGGTGGAGGGGGGGAGGCGTGGGAGACTGACAGACGTCAGGAAGGGAGTTCAGTGTGTGGTAAGGGGTTTGGGGTTCATGTTCTGGTGCGTCGTTGTGACAGACCAGCATGACTGTGTTTCTCTTTAACCCTCTGAGTCGAGCCAGACCCATCTTCTTCAACTAGTATCCATCGCCCTGCTGACATCTCAAACAAGCTAGCCAATCTTTCCCGGTGTGATGCCTACAATATGAAGAAACATTATTAGCTTCCCCACATGAGGGATTTGATGAGAAATGTGATTGAGTATAAAAAACATATTGATCTCTTGACCACTGTAATGTTTTTGTAATGTTTGTAACATGTTGTTTTCAGACCATGCTATGGGCACTGTGTTGGCCTTGTCTAAGGGCAGATCTGCTTCTTGGTGATTCCATTGGCTTTGATGGTGCTGTGCAATGTAACGCTCCTCACACCATACATAGGCTCTTTCTAACCTGTTATTAAAAACTGCTTTTACTCTCACGTCTGTGTCATGCTTGGTTATTTGTACCTATTTACATTTAGTCATTTGGCAGACGCTCTTATCCAGAGTGACGTACAGTAAGTACAGGGACAGTCCCCCGAGGCAAGTAAGGTAAAGTGCCTTGCCCAAGGACACATAACTCCCAACAATCAGTTTTTTTCTAACCCTAACCACGTAAAAGGTGGTAATTTTTTAAGTTTCAATCAATTATATGTATTTACTCATTTAGTGATCATCAAGACAGTATTCCTCTTGTAAATATCCTCCTCTAGATTAAAAACAAATGTACTCAATACAAACACAACACTGTCAGATGCTCGCAGAAAGAATAAGTAGAGACATGCGGAGAATACATAAGATAAAGACTTTATTAGACAATACAAACGACTGAGACAGGAACAGGGGCCTCAGCCTACATCACACGGAGGAGAATCTGCCTCCACTGTCACATACCAACACTCTGACATCCTGTCGCTCACATTTCCTCTTGGTATTGCCATGAGAATGATGGTTAACATGTTACCTGTAGTGTTTTTTCGCAATTAGGAAATAAACAATAAAATAACAAATTAGAATCGTAGTAGTCATTCGTTGCGAGTTGGGTGTTTATATGAGGCTTTTGAAGAAGCTGGGCCTATCCCTGTGTTGTGTTGACGTGAAGTTGTTGACAGACTGAGGTGAAGTCTGCGTTCAAGGCACTGGGTTTGGGATCGGTGGAAGTCTAATGTATATGTTGTCTTCTGGGGTGTGTGCAAGTTAGTGGAACGCATAATATGGTAGGAGGTGTACATGCCGCTGTGTGTGTGGGGGGTGTTTGCAAACTGACTTTATTCTGTTTTAAATACTCTTCGCATGGGACAGTGAGGAAGAGTTTAATGTAAGACCTTCGTCTGACACTTCAGACAAACACCTTTCACGTGAAGAAATCTGAGGCTTGTGGGGATGAGAGTCATGTCTGAGGGCACACCTGCTTCTTCGGTCATGTAAATATATATACGTCTATGAGCACATCTACAGTGACACCTAACGGCAGGGGGTGGAACTACAGGTGGCTGGATCCCATTGGCCGATCAGTTGCGTACATTCTTTCTGCCGTGACACACACCTGTACCTGTTGGCCACACCCCCTCACGGTAACGACATAACCCTGCAGGTGCCACAGAAACAAACTGTTATACTGGGCATCTTTTAGTAATATACTTTGTATTCTTTAATAATATTCTGTATCTGCAGTGTCTTTTTTGTCTTTTTCTTTTACGAACATAGTCTGTAATGTATAGGAAAGTACTGTACAAAAAGAAGAACGTATACAATATATTTGTATTATAAACATATCTCTTATCCATCATAACCAATATGGTGTCTATGAGGGGAATATTTTGGTCTGTAGGAAACATTGATTGGGGGAACTACAGTTTTGGACAACACCATCCTATGTTTTCTTCAACATATTTTACTTTCATACAGCTATCATTAGACAAAGGAAAAACAAACAAAAATGGCTACAGAGATACCTACATATGTATGTACTGTGTACTGCATATCTGTATCAATGTCTGACAGCTGGTTCACACATTTGTATGGACTGCGTGCGGTTTCAATGCAATCCCTATGTGTGTATTTACATTCTATGTAAATCTGGGGTGTGTGTTTGCCTATGTGTGTATCACATAACTTTTAAATTGTAATTATAGCTTATATGTTCACATTGCCCCATCTGGATGGTACATCTAGATGTTACAAATAAAGTAAACCTGTTACTGTATATTGTTACTGTTATTGTTTCTGTTACTAGTTGGAGGCAACGGGGGACGGGTTGTTTCCATCCTTATTCTATAAGTATAACTTATTTTAGAGTTCTTTCCCCTGGAACAGATTTCATGTTCCAACCGAGGGGGGCTGTGGCTGTCTTGGTGTGTGGGGCTGCATCAAATACCCATTTTTGCTCTGTTTAATTGCTGCACTAGTCCACACTTGACCGGTGGGGTTCTCATTCTATTATGACTGTAACTGTTAGCTGCTCCTGGCATTCTCTAATACCTGCTCTCCTCTCTCTGTCCCCCCTCCACACATCCCCTGTAGTGTGGGGGGTTTGAGCTGTCAGCACCTGCCTGGTCGTCGGTCGGCCAACGCTGGACCTGGTAGTTAACCGTAAACCGGTCTCCATGACGGCCAACAGCGAGTCTCCCGGTCCTGTCCTACATCTATAAAGTTGAACAATGGATTTTGGTGTTTCAAAACCCATTGACACTGTATGACTATGTTAAGCCTGTGTTCTGCTCCTCTCTCTGACTAACCGTCTCTGGAGGAGGGGATCCCTCTCTGAATTGCTCCTCCCAAGGTTTCTTCCATTTTTTCTCCTGTTGGGAGTTTTTCTGGGAGTTTTTCCTTGTCTTCCTTGAGGGTTTAGGTTGGTTGAGGGGCAGTCCTATGGGCGTATGTGAAGCCCTCTGTGACATGCTTGCGTGTAAGAAGGGCTTTACAAATACATTTGATTTGATGCATGGGTGAGTTTGACTCTGAAATACATACAGGCAAACAAAGTTGAGAAAAGTTCAACTTCTGTGTCGGTACAGATGCGTACGACCAGATCTTTAGACTTCCCAGGATACAGACCAGCATGCCTTTCAACAGGCCGTCTGCAGCCATGCTGTATGAATGTACACTATGTTGAGAAAAATACTGGATGGTAACCAGGATGGTAACTAGGATGGTTACAATCCGTCCGTAAAAATACACAACATGTGAACCAGAGATCCACTCATGGTAACCATGGAAGCCTGAACATGCTAAGATGGGGGGAAAAAAGACGAGAAGAAAAAAAATACCCCCTTTTTTTTGTAAAAGAAAAAATAAAGTAAACGATTTGCAATTAGTCTAGAGATTTGTCTTCGGAAAGTGATCATGCTGAAAAGCTACAAATGGCAAAGGGGGTGATAATAACAATATAATAATAATAATATAGGAATAATATAATAATAATAATAATATAATAATAATAACAATAAGATCAAAAACAGCAATAATAGCAGTAGTAGTAACAACAACAATTAACAACGGAATATTTCAAAATAAAAATCTTCAATTTGAAAGTATAAAGGTTGATAAATACAGGTCAAGAGAAAGAGCGAAAGAGGTAATGAGGGGAGAAGGAATGAAGAAGAGTGGGATGAGGAGGGAAGGACAGAAGAGAAGAAGAGAGTGTGTGTGTGTGGGGGGGGGGGATTGTACCAGACAGTGTGACTGTGAGACGCGTGGTTAGAGGGTTCAAATGTTAAGGAACACCCATCCTTCCCCTCACTCCCCCCTGTCCCCCCATAGCCTCTCCCCCTAGTCTCTCTATTCTCCTTCTCTCCTGGAGGGGCAGGTCTAGGGGCTGCGAGGCAGGAGTTGAGGCTGGAGAGTCTGGCAGGTTTGAGACAGGTACTGTGTTCCACAGGAACATCTATTTAAGCTTAGTTACATCTACAACCACAGTATTGTCGCTCAAGGTCAGGGACATGTTTAACAGCGCCAGTCTCTGAGTAAGACAGAGTTGTTCCCAGGTTGACCAGATAGATGGGAAGAAACAGAGAGAGACAGAGGGTAAGTGCTCATAAGCAAATATTGACATCAAAGAAGCTCCAAAACGTTAGCAAACAGCTGGTGAGCATTTAGGGAGGAAAAGACACCCAACATAAGAATGGAAACACAATAATATGCACATCAATAAAAGAACCATTTGAATTAACAGACGATACGAAGACCCCCTCCAGAGGAGAGTGCAGAGAACGGTATTCTACAGGTAGTCTAACAGATCCTTAACGTTTAAGAGAGACGGCAAAGACGAGGTTCTTAGAGGAACCACTACAAAACACACGAAGAAGAGGGGGATGGAGGGAGGAGGACAGGGAGCGATAGTTCTCAGTTCTGAAAAGACATATCAAACGGGTAGGAGACGACAGGAAGTGACACTATGGAATCTCTTCCAATACGAACGAGCTTTGAAAAGATGGGGCGGGGCCTGAGATCAGGGGGAGGGGTTAGATGGTGGATTCAATACTCCTCCAGGAAGTTGAAAGTGTGTGTGTGTGTGTCCATCTACAAGCACGCACTCAGTTGACAAACAGGAAGAGAAGAGGGGAGAAATAGAGGAAGGGATGCCATCAGACAATGACAACTGAATTAAGAGAATCACAGAAGCTGAATGATAAGGAGTTGTGTTCAAGGGTAGGTGGGGGGGGGGGGGATAAGGGGCAGGGGGGGATAAGGGGCAGGGGGGGATAAGGGGCAGGGGGGGGGGAGTGCCACCGAAAGGGAGACACACACTGTCCTTCAATCTGGGGTGTGAAGGACACAAGCATGGGGGTGGGGGAAAAGGGAGGAGGCGGGGGTATTCACTGGGGCCCATGTTGGGCAGGGCAGTAGGGGGCAGGGCAGGGCTTGTGTTGGGCAGGGCAGTAGGGGGCAGGGCAGGGCAGAAGGTGGTATTGACTAGGTCCTGTGTGGAGGAGGAGGAGGAGTGGGTGTTTACAGGGCCCCGTGTCTGGCCTCGTATTTGGCCAGAGTGTTCTTGCAGCGGCCCAGCTCCTTGCGCAGGTCGGCCACCTCCATCTTCAGAGCCGTGTTCTCCTTCTCCAGGAAGCCGGCTCGAATGGCGATCTGGTTCTCCTTCAGGCGCCGTGCGTCACGCGACCGCTTGGCCGCAACGTTGTTCTTCCTGCGCCGGGCCCAGTACCTATCGTCCTGCTCACACACACACACACACAAACACACACACATGCCCGCACACACACACGTAGGTGAACCCACAACCAGAAAGGCAAAAAGAAAGAGCAGGAGAAAGGTTTGGGTTTATGGGCAGTTGAAACAACACCAGACAGACCTGTCTGCAGCTGCACCGCCGACATGTGTTCATGAATATGCACGCCGGCCTCCGCTCTCCTAGCCTGTCTGCAGGCAGGAAGAGCAGCCTGCTCACTGAATATAGAACACCATCGATCAGAACACTCTTCTTCTTCTACACCGAGGTTGTGTCCTCATGCATATTCAGGTGTGTTTCTGTGCGGCTGGGAGGAGACAGGGTTTGGGTTCGCTGGGTTTGTGCCAGCGCCGCCCCCGCTATTTCCAACACATCCTGTTCCGTAGACCACCCACGGCTTATGTAACCGCTCCGAGACAGGAGAACAGAAGGGAGGACGGAGGGAAGCGATTTTATTTAGCCCATGTGACCCATGGAACTGATCCTTGCCCTTCTGCTGCACTTCTGTTTGCACAATGCGCATGACGCTTGAGATACAAGGATCTGTTAAATGAGTCAAATGTAAAAAGATTGTATCGTAACAGACCCACAAACGCAGGCACGTAAGGTAAGGGAGTCAGGTGGCTGAGCGGTGAAGGAATCGGGCTAGTAATCCGAAGGTTGCCAGTTCAATTCCCGGTCATGCCAACTGACGTTGTGTCCTTGGGCAAGGCACTTCACCCTGCTTGCCTGGGGGGAATGTCCCTGTATTTACTGTAAGTCGCTCTGGATAAGAGCATCTGCTAAATGACTAAATGTGACTAAATGTAACCGAATCAAGCTTAAACAACAAACAAACCCCTTATCTATAACCATGTGTTGTTATTCCAGCCATGCAGGTCTAATTCTTAAGCCCCCCCTGTAGGTGAGTTTGTTTCGTACCTTGAGGTCCTCCGGGATGAAGACCTTGCGGGCCTTTTTGATCATGGGCTGGGGCTTGAGCTCTTCAGCTGAGAACTTGCGTTTCCTGGGGTCGAACATCTCCTGGCCGGGGACGCTGGACAGCGCCAGGTCGGCCGGGTCGGGCTCGTAACCCACGGGAACCTGGATGGAATCTGGGTCGATGGGGCTGGGGGTGTTCCTGGCAGTGGAGGGCAGGACTGGGGAGGGGAGGAGGAAGGAGAGAGGTTAGCCGCTGACTGGGGGTGGGGAGGGTCTGTAGCTTCAGGATCGAAAGGAGATGAGGAGAGAAGAGGAGGAGAGGGGAGGAGAGAGGAGGAGAGGAGGAGAGGAGGACAAAGGAGGAGAGGGGAGGAGAGAGGAGGAGAAGGGAGGAGAGGAGGACAAAGGAGGAGAGGGGGAGGACAAAGGAGGAGAGAAGAGGAGAGGGGAGGAGAGAAGAGGAGAGGGGAGGAGAGAGGAGGAGAGGAGAGGGGAGGAGAGAGGAGAGCAAAGGAGGAGAGGGGAGGAGAGAAGAGGAGGAGAGGAGAGAGGAGGAGAGAGGAGGAGAGGAGAGAGGAGGAGAGGAGGAGAGAGGAGAGAGGAGGACAGGGCCTGTGCTCTTCAGAGACTCTCTATAATCAGGCTGAAGGCCCCAGAGGGAGGTAGATGATCACGAGGCCTTGGCAGCTTCACGTACTCCCTCTTCCATATCTCTCCAACACATCTACTCATTCCTCCTCCTATCTACTTAATGTACCATATCGAGTCTAGGATGTAATTAGGTTTGTTGTGGAACCACGTCATGTGAATGCAACTATCTAACAGTGTCCACGTGTCTCCGAAGCAAAACAGAGGTAGTTGCATATTTCCTCCACCAAGGGACGCTATTTCATAGTGAATGTACGTACACACACACACACACACGCACGCACACACACACACACGCACACGCACACAGGAGTGAGGTTATCAGTGGGTTAGTCAGTTGAGTTGATTGGGAGAGTTGGATAGAGTGGAAGTGACTGAGGGTTAGGGCTAGGCCTCCTTATTGACTAGCCTGGGCATGTGAACATGCAACCTTGCAGGCAACTAATCTGTACTGCGCAGCTAATCTGTACTGCGCAGCTAATCTGTACTGCGCAGCTAATCTGTACTGCGCAGCTAATCTGTACTGCGCAACCTCAGATGGATTAGGATACCCTACAGAGGTCACGAGCTGGAGTCTGTCTCTGGAGCCTGTTGAACTGAAGGGCCTTGTTGGACAGTTAATTTAATCAGCAGCAACAACAACAACAACATTGACAGTGACAATAACAACAACAGCCGCACAGACAACAGCCGCACAGACAACAGCCGAACAGACAACAGCCGCATAGACAACAGCCGAACAGACAACAGCCGCACAGACAACAGCCGAACAGACAACAGCCACACAGACAACAGCCACATAGACAACAGACGCACAGACAACAGACAACAGCCGAACAGACAACAGTCGCACAGACAACAGCCACACAGACAACAGTCACACAGACAACAGACAACAGTCGCACAGACAACAGCCGCACAGACAACAGTCGCACAGACAACAGTCGCACAGACAACAGTCGCACAGACAACAGCCGCACAGACAACAGCCGCACAGACAACAGCCGCACAGACAACAGTCACACAGACAACAGTCCAGGGATGGAAATTAGCACCCGCCACCAGCCAAATGCGGGTGATTTTGTGTTGTGGCGGGTAAACTCGTTTCACCTACCGGCCACCGTGGCGGGTAAATAAAATTATTACACGGCTGTTCTTAATGCTATAGAATGCCCCATTCACTTGAATGGGGCTTCCCAACGTTCTACAGTCAATTATTTTTCGATAACAGACCGTTGCTATGTATAACTGACCGCTGTCAAGAGAAGTGGCCTTTTTGCCTCGGATTCACGTCTTTCGTAGCACTCCGCAAGTAGTCCGGTAACTTTTCAACTCCAGCGTACTCCGTTGCTTAGCGACGTCAGCTGATTTGAAGCCTAAAGAATGTTCAACGTCTATGAAGTTCAACGTCTTTGGCGAATTATTTCTCTGCTGATCAACACTACGAATGGTAACATATAAATTGTAATAAGACACAGTGTTAACACAGTGTTTTTTTTGGCAAGTAGCCGTGTAATAAGCGGGATAATGTATAGAACGCCGTTGTCATTATCGGGAAAATAAGCCCCTTCAGAGCGAAGCTACAACGCTCCGCTTCGCGTCGGGGTGCTGTTCACCCTGTCGTGGAAGAAGAACGCTCAGGAAAGCACCTCTGAAACTTCAGAATCTGATTCTGATGAGCAGGAGTAAACTGTACTGGGATTGGGGAGGATGGGTGGAGGAATGTTAGTTTGTTGTTTAATCTGCCCTACTAATTTAATGAAATGTATATCAGTTCGTGGTTTGTGCATGTATAAAAGAGAAAGTGTCAGTGTTTCATTGAGACTGAGATTAAATAAACTGCTTAAGTATTGTAGATCTTGTAGTATTAATTTTCACATGCAGTTACACATTGTCGGTTAAAAACAAGAAAGTGGCTGGTAATAACATTGAGTGGCCGGCAGATTTGGAAATCCACCAGCCACAGTGGCCGGTGGACAAAACATTTAATTTCCATCCCTGCAACAGTCGCACAGACAACAGTCGCACAGACAACAACCGCAACAACCACAGACAACAAGTTACAACAACGATCGACTGACAGCTGTCCCCACAAATTCTATTACGCAAGTACACAAATCCAGGATACTGGCATACACTTCCAGAGCACAGTTCTATTTCCAGCTACCTCCCTCACGACTACCGAGTTCAGAGGTCTTCCTGGAACACCTGCGTGTACACCTATTTCATTCTACGCCCTCACACTCACATACTCACGGGTATGTTTAACCATTTTGGTGAGGACAGACAATTCATTCCGATTTAAAATCGTGTAATCCCTAACCTTAACACTTAGTGTAATTTTAACCCTAAAACTAATTCTACCCCTAACCTTCCTAAACCGTCCTAGAAAAAAACACTTTAAGTTTTAGCGCAAGGGTCTTAAACAAGACCAAACACACACACACACACACACACCGTTAGCTTATCACCAAGATAAACTCCAAGCTCCTTATGGGGTTAAATGGGACACAAGCTGCCAGCCCAGATTAGATCAACATGTGTACATAACAACATACCCCAAGCTAGACAGCAGTGAGAGCAAAAGGGCAAGAAGTGATCACTATAAGTTACAGGGTAGGGTGGGTTTAGAGTCAAGCACTCCATTTGACCCATCCATGTGTTCGATGGTGTGTGTGTTGAGAGCAGAAGAGATAAGGTTTGGAACATCTTATAGCCAATAACTTGGATGTGGAGTCCAAACCAGGACACAACAGGACAAGGATGTATCCCGGGAGAGGACACACACACACACACACACACACAATCTGTCACATAAACAAGTGAAACGAGTCCCAGATATAGATCCTCTGACATCACAGAACTCGTACTTGACTGTGACATCACAGACCTGGTACCTGGTACTTGGTCTCTTCGTCTGTATCAGAACCTCAACCCTCATTTCCCATGCTCAGTTAGAACTCCAGGAGCACACGAACATACACGCACTGCACTGTGATAGTGTTGCTGGTTAGTCAACAACATCCAGAACAAATATGAGATTTCAGATATAGACTTCATGTATGCCTAATGCAGTACTGCGTGCACACATACACACCTTTAACCCCTGTCTGCAGTGCACTAGAGGTAGGGTGCACAGCAACCCTCAGCTGCTGTAAACACAACACTACCTCCTCTGCTACCTTCACAGCTTCTGTTAGTGTGCGTGTGTGTGAGTGTGTGCGTGCGTGCGCGTGTGCACACATGCTAAGCTAGGTTAGAACATAGCATGCACGTGACAGGAGAGGAAGCCTAAGACATGTGATGTCCACAGAGAACAGTCTGTGCTTGAGCCAGCACTCTGGCTCTGAGAGAGAGAGAGAGAGTCAGAGAGTCAGACAGAGAGAGAGAGAGAGAGAGAGAGAGAGAGGGGGGGAGGGAGAGATGGGGGTAGAGGGAGGGGTAGATAGGGAGGAGGGGCTTAGAGGAAAAAAGGAGGGGTAGAGAGTGGAGCTCATAGCGTGACAAGCTCATTTTAGCGGCAGCGAGGAGAGAGGGAGAGGATGAGAGTGGGGAGGGGGACGGGGGGGCCAAGGGGGAAGGCACACAGCTACAGCATGTGTAGATCACATGGCTCTGCTGGAGAAGAGGATGGGGCCACACGTGAGAGAGGTAGACAGCTTATCAGTAAGGGGGTGGGGAGGGGAACACCAGCCAAACTATCCCAAGCAAAACAAACACACATCAACCCCTTCACGCGCACACCAATCTCTCCTGCCCTGATTGTGTGTTCCCTCCAGACCTGCCTGTTTCCTGTGTTTGATCAGGTGTGTGTGTAGAAGTGCGTGTGTGTGTGTGTAGAAGTGCAATAGCAAAACAGTCAGGTCTACCTGACATCCACACAGGTAAAGACATATCCTGGGCAATAGATATGGTGAGGACTAACATCTAGTCTCTAGTGATAATAAAGCACAACTAGGGAAGGTTCTAAACTGTTACATGGTGTCCTCCATAAGGTGTGTTTATAATAGTAGCATTTATGAAATGTATATCTGTCTCTACTTTGTTTATAACAATTAATTAATTAATTTAATGAAATGAATTAAACAATTAGCAGACAGTTTTATTGAAAGGGACATACAGGGGGAAACTTGAACCTGCGAAATTGTGATCAGCAGTCACATTCCTACCACTGAGTGGTACCCGGCTGATAGAATCGATGAAAGCGAAAACATGAAAACACAACTGTTTTCTGCAGGAGTCATGTAGCCATGCCGCTACATCCTAGCTTCCTGATCCCACATCACCATGGAACCAGCCTGGAAGCAACTAGGAGGCAACTAAGAACCAGCCTGTAACCAGCCTGTCAGATTCTTAAACCCAGCCCGTAACCAGCCTGTCAGGTTCTTAAACCCAGCCTGTAACCAGCCTGTCAGGTTCTTAAACCCAGCCTGTAACCAGCCTGTCAGGTTCTTAAACCCAGCCCGTAACCAGCCTGTCAGATTCTTAAACCCAGCCTGTAACCAGCCTGTCAGGTTCTTAAACCCAGCCTGTAACCAGCCTGTCAGATTCTTAAACCCAGCCTGTAACCAGCCTGTCAGGTTCTTAAACCCAGCCTGTAACCAGCCTGTCAGATTCTTAAACTCAGCCTGTAACCAGCCTGTCAGGTTCTTAAACTCAGCCGGTAACCAGCCTGTCAGGTTCTTAAACTCAGCCGGTAACCAGCCTGTCAGATTCTTTAACCCAGCCTGTAACCAGCCTGTCAGATTCTTAAACCCAGCCCGTAACCAGCCTGTCAGATTCTTAAACCCAGCCCGTAACCAGCCTGTCAGATTCTTAAACCCAGCCTGTAACCAGCCTGTCAGATTATTTAACCCAGCCTGTAAGGTTCTTAAACCCAGCCTGTAACCAGCCTGTCAGATTCTTAAACCCAGCCTGTAACCAGCCTGTCAGATTCTTAAACCCAGCCTGTAACCAGCCTGTCAGATTCTTAAACCCAGCCTGTAACCAGCCTGTCAGATTATTTAACCCAGCCTGTCAGGTTCTTAAACTCAGCCCGTAACCAGCCTGTCAGATTCTTTAACCCAGCCTGTAACCAGCCTGTCAGGTTCTTAAACTCAGCCTGTTCTGCAGAGTGACAGAGCGAGTACCAGCTGTGCGTTTCCAGGGTCAGAGCCATAATTACAGCAGCCATATATTTCTCCTCTTCCTCCTCCATCGCCACGGTGAAACCATGGCAACCAGCCAGTCTTAAGGTGCCGCTCTGTCACACCACGCCATCTCTCCTCTCTATCCCCTGCTCCATGCAGAGAGAGAGGGAGATCAGGCCATCTCTCCTCTCTATCCCCTGCTCCATGCAGAGAGAGAGGGAGATCAGGCCATCTCTCCTCTCTATCCCCTGCTCCATGCAGAGAGAGAGGAAGATATTGTGTGCGTGTACTATATGACTGTGTGTCTTATTCAACAGCATTTTCTCAACTCTCTATCTTCATCTTCTCACCTTCTCTCTGTCTCTCTCTATACCTGTTCTCTCTCTCGCTTGACTCCTTTGACCTCTCTCTCTCTTTCAGTCTGCTCTAGTCTAACCTGTTCAGTCACCTTAGCAACCAGCATAGCATCAGCCCCACCCACCGAGGTTCCACTTTGTCAATCACCCACTCACTCACTCACTCACTCACTCACTCTCTCAAACACTGAGTGCCTGTGTGTGTGCCTGTGTGCCTGTGTGTACCTGTTCTGGCAGGGTTGTGCAGCAGGGTCTGGGAGGGCGTGGTGGAGGTGCAGGTTCTGCTGCTCAGGTCCACCCCAGAAGTCAGGGTGGGGGTGGAGGCCGAGAGGGCGGGGGGCTGGGGGCCCGGGGAGGGTCCCTGCTCGCTCGCGGGGATGCCGTTCTCGGACAGGAACTCCTGCAGGTCCATGTACTCCAGCTGGAAGTTGTCCACGTCGTAGGTCAGCGTCTTGTCCCACAGCGTGGGGCCCAGGAAGGCTGACTGGGGGGGGTGACCGGCCGAGCCCTCATCCTCCAGCTTCTTCTCCTTCTCCTTCTCTTTAGCGAACGCCACTGCCGAGGAGAAGCACAGGGGGGGGGGTTAAAGCGTTGTGTCTGCTGGGAGTGACTCATGACCTCTCTGCTGGGTGTTATGAAGAGCAGCTGCTCTCCAGGAGAGCCTCTGAGGGAAGCACAGCTGTCAGTCATCGTGACACCATGTTACACTCACCCTGTCACCTTCATACTGTCACCTTTCACCCAGTCACCCTCTCTCTGTCACCCTGTCACCTAGCACCCTCACCCTGTCACCTATCACCCAGTCACCCTCTCTCTGTCACCTTCATCCGGTCACCCAGTCACCCTCTCTCTGTCACCCTGTCACCTAGCACCCTCATCCTGTCACCTATCACCCAGTCACCCTCTCTCTGTCACCTTCATCCGGTCACCCAGTCACCCTCTCTCTGTCACCCTGTCACCTAGCACCCTCATCCTGTCACCTATCACCCTTTCACCCAGTCACCCTCTCTCTGTCACCTTCATCCGGTCACCCCATCACCCTCACCCTGTCACCCTGGCACCCTCACCAACATCAGCATTGTTGTCCTATGAGGAGCTCCCACTCCCAGCTGACATAGGTGCTAAGGAAGTTCCTCCCACATGCATGTTCTAGTTGCAGCTTCCACCGGTCTCCATCTTTGGTTGTGTCTTGTCTCTGTCAGTGAATGATGCTTGTGTCAGCTCTCTGCCACTGAAGTCCACACTGTGTCTAAAGTTAGCTTTTCTGGCCTGAGAGCCTTGAGAAGAACCACCATCAAAAAGGAAGGATCTGTACTTGATCAAGAGCCCCCCATGTCGCTTTGGAAAAAATAATGACATAAAATGTTTACATTATTAGTAAATTACATGTTTGGTCGTGGGGGTGCTGTGGCGGGAAACAGCCCCCTCTGTGGACCACTGTGGACAACGCAGCCTCCGCGCGCAGCCTCTTCCTCCTAAACCACAGGTGATCGCATTTCTCTGACCCTGCAAACGGTCCGTCGAAATACCCAACCAACCTCCTATCGTGGCGCGATAAGCCTTATCTACACACACACATTACTTGTTTTATGATGACAGACCGTGTGTGTGTGATGGACTTCGGATTTAGAATTGAGGAAGGCTGTATACAAATTTGATCCCGCAAAGATTGCGCGGATGTCCGAAGCAGTCCCCTAGTCTGACAGAAGTGCCACACAGTGGCAAGAAACATTCATTATAGTACTTGCAGAAAACATATATGCAGCGAAAGCACAGATTTGTTTGTGTAACTTATAAACTCGACATCCTTGACTGGCGCGTAAAGGATTGAGCGCACAGCCAGACCCAGCACGTAGCCGTAGCCTATACGTTTTCCCTGTACGGTATGATACAAACACTCAGAGCGAGAACAGGTCAAGCTGGTGGGATACACACTGGCGAACACGATCCTTGTCTTGTTTACTTTTACCTTCATCGTGTTGAAAGGGTAGTTTCATAGGGTTCTCGAGCAGGGACTTCAGCACGCCATGGGTCGGCGGACGGAAAGTTGGGTTTACAGACAGCGGTCTGGCCATTTTCTCCATGGGTCTGAAGCGATAGAACGCTTAAAAAACTTTAATCCAAACCGTCGAAAAATGTGAATCGAACCGTCAAAATCCCTTTAAAGTCTCGATCCAACCTTGATTTGGGAAACCCAAGAAATGGATATCCGTGCATAAACGAAAGGATACAATCTTCGCTGAACGTCTCCAGCAGCTAAAGAAGCCACAGAGCTGTTGCTTGCTGCAGAGCTGAGGTGGAGCCTGAAGCTTGTGGGACAGCTTGTCCCATGTGCAAAGTCTTTGGCTACTACTGACGTCAAACCGTTGGCCAAACTCACCCTGAGAGAGGAGTCAGCACAGAGATCAAGCCCTTCAGCCCTACTCCCGGACTCCTTAGTTTAACTTTGACTATTTCAAACGCGATTTGATATTATTTAAAAACGCAAATTGCGATTAATGATGTCCATTGATTAGTAACCACTTCTTAACCGTGAAAACAATTAGGCAACATTATATAGGACTCGTTCACCCTGTGGAATTCGTAACAAGTGCGCCTATGCATATATTACATAATATAACTAGAGAGGATACAATTTCTGGGGAAATTGTAGGGTGTGCTTGCTTGTGTCGGTTGCGGGTCCATTTAATAAACAAGCTGAACCCCCTTTGAAACAAGCTATTCTAACCACGTTGTCACCGGCAGTATTTTTCAGATGGAATCGCGATTCAAACAATACTAGTACCATCTGCTGACTGAAAATACCCCCCTACCACGTAAATAAGCTTGCTATTTATTTAGGGGGAATGGCTAATTCAAAAAAAGTTTGCTGGAAGCGATCATTGTCAGTAACAAAGCCAAAAGCGACTTTTTTGTCTCAGTCTAGAGCCCTGCCTGGAGAAGCTGAATTGTGCTACAAGCAAGCTATTGTAGCCTAGTGCTAGCTGCTGTTGCTAGCCAAACTACACTGAGGGGATTGTTTGAATGCGACGGAAATTAAAAACTTTCTTTTGACATAAAGTTTAGGCTGTGGCATTGAAGACGCACCACACAAGCTTGAGTTTAAATACATTATTTAATGTGACATTACTTACTGTACATGGAAGTCTTGAATTGCTTAAATGTATAATGCTGCTAGTCCACCACAGCACGATACGATACTTGCTGTGCAACAGTCTCTATGCACGTCGTATCTAATGCGTCGTTGCTAACGTGTGCCGACGTTTTGACGTAGGCTAGCACTGAGTACACTTCGTTGACATAAGGCAGTTTTTTTGCCACAAAAACGTAATTTAAACTTAAACCATGCAACGGAACGTAAATAAAAATACAAGCAACTCAATCGCTACCAAGACGAAACTTGTGACACCTACGCTGTCTATGTTGTCCGAATATTGACTGAGGCTTAGGGGTGGGAAAAGAAAGAATAAGAATATATATGTGAGAGAATAATGGTTGTGCCCTTGCCGAAGGCAGAGCACACCTAATAATACATATTATGAGTTATAACAAACAATTAAATAGTAATTTGGAACTGTAGGCCTATGTCTCAAACGTTGTGCAATGCCTGTTCTATATTGGGTTTATTGCATCCAGTCATCATTTATGAAGTATGTGTGACGCTCTCAGACCGTGGTGTTAGCGCACTGGAGGAAGCGCCGAGAAAAGAGACGCCGGGAGGAAAGTCGTTCACGTGAATAATAGGGAGTTGACCTACTTTTAACCAATGACTGTTGACGAGCTGTCTCCAGTCTCGTCGGTTGGGACACAATGGATTGCGTGTATTCAACCTTGCATGGAAAAACGCCTGAGTCACTTTTTTTCAGATGGCTTGTTACCATACTACGGTCTTTGAAACAGGCAACGCGTACGCTATATTTCATTCTCAGCCATTTATTTCAGCCATAGGACACGGAATAGAAAATCTGAGCCATATGATAAATAATACGTTAGGCCTTTTTGATTGATAGTGTATGCTACCCTACTTATTTTACTCTCCAAAAACAGTGTACGTGTCCGCTGGCTCTGCCAGTCAATACAGCTAGATGTAGGTCAGAGAGTGTCATTGTCCCTCTGTTTGTGCGTGTGTGTCTATTTATGTACACACACATCTAAACTGTAGATGCAACTATTCCACACAAAAAAAGCTTTGTTGTGACATCTGCCAAATGTTGCCAAACCCAAACCTATGTAACCTTTATGTTACATAAAAAGTCAACATTTCAAAAGCTTGCTTCTCTGTCTCTGGGGGATTTCGGTTACCTGTTGTCAGGGTTCACGTTGTTTGCTTTGACTTAAATAACCTCCAAAATAAAAACTGTGCTTGTGTATGTACATGTGTGCAACGAGAACGTGTTTGTTTGCACGAGTGTATGTATGTGTGTATGTGTTTGTGTGTGTTTGTATGAATATGTGTGTGTGTTTGCTTGTGTGTCTATAAACATGCGTGTATCTGTTTTCATGTGTATATTTATAAATATGTGTGTATTTGTATATGTGTTTGTGTCCTGATGAAGAGGACTAAGACGTGATGCTATTTCACGGAGGCTAATTGTCTTGTTCTGTCACAGGGTGTGTATGTCATGTGATATATTGAAGTGGATTGTTTTTCAGACAAAGGACATCAGTGTAGGAGTCTGAACAACTTTCTAAACCCAGAAGTTGAGAGCACTCACGCACACACACACTCAAACACCCACATGCACGCACGCTCACACACACACACTCACAGCTGTTTGGTGAACAGCCGGCTGGTCTTTGTGACACCCTCTACAACACAAGCTGGAATGATCCAGCTTCTCCTCCTTCTCATCCTCTTACATTTCATGTATTCCTCCTCCTCCTTTCTGTTGTTCTCTATTCCCTCTGCTCCTCCCCTCCTCCTCTCCTCCTCCTCCTGCTTCTCCTCCTGCTCCTCCCCTCCTCCTCCCCTCCTCCTGCTCCTCCTCCTGCTCCTCCTCAGGCTCCTCATCCTGCTCCTTCTCTTCCTGCTCCTCCCCCCCTCCTCCTCCTCTGCTCCTCCTCATCTGTCTCTCTACATCCTTCTTCCCCTCCTCTTCCACCTCCTTCTCCCCTTCATCTTCCTCATCCATCTACAAACATAACAGATGTCGATGGGCTGATTTGGCAGCCGCAAAGGCATGAATACGAAGCATTGCAGCAACCTACACATCAACCTATATATATTACTCTGTTGGATTAATCAAAGTGACAAACGTTTTTTATATGCAGAAAATAGAGTAAAATATCTGAAGATTCATGGCTGTCTATAATGACCTCATCAGATTCATAGAAAACGTACGTTCCATGCCTTGGAGGTTGTATACAGTGAGGAGGGGTTTGAAACATCCAGTGAATGAGAGGATGTGGACTGTACCCTTCTGAACCCTGGGAAACGCCCTGCTCTCCGGTGAGTAGTGGGGAATCCATGTTCAACTGTTTACATTCCTGTCCCGCACTGGGTCCCCTCTCTGCTACTCTGAGCTGCAGCCTGGCATGTTTACGTCTGCATGTCTAATGCTAAAACTATGCACTATTATGTTGGGATTCATCACATGTTCTGTATGTATATGTGTGTGTGTGTGTGCATGCCTGTGTGTGTGTGTGTGTGTGTGTGCATGTGTGTGCATGTCTGTGCGAGTGTGTGTGTGCATGTCTGTGTGTGCATGAGTGTCTACAATCCACAGGCCTGCTGCTCACTCCGGGATTACGACTGCATCAAATCCCCCCCTTTATTCCCTCTTCCTCCCTCTCAGTCATCCCTTTTTCAGAGAAGGGTGATGACGCAACACCTCTCTCCTGCTGTGCCCCTGCTGACCCTGACGTCTGTGTGGATGCACACGGCCTTTACGGGCTCCAGAGATCTCATCTCATCAGATCAGGTGGTGCTGGGATGGGGAACACGCAAACACACTCTTGCTCTGTGTGCGAGTGTTTGCATGTGTGTGTCTCTGCGTGTGGGTGGGTGTCTACATGTGTGTGTGTGTACATGGGTGTGTGTGTGTACATGTGTGTTCATGTGTGTAAATGGCTGATAAATATAAAGAGCTGAACTCACACAGTGGAGGGGATGAAGCATAAAGATGGTTGGTGTTGAGTGTGTGTGTGTGTGTGTGTACTATATATACAGTATATATGTATATATATGTATGACACATGCATAATAATAATCATAACTCATAATTCTGTCAAGATGAGTGTGGTGCCATGGGAGGTCATCCCAGATTACAGGGACATCTGACCTTACTAGGAACCCTAACCCTCCTCCTCTCAACTCTTATTTGACTCTTCCCCTCCAGCTTCCCCTGGCTACCCCCAGTAACCCTTGGTAACAATGCCCCCTGACTGTGATGTCAGTGGATTTAAAGGGACAGTCCACCCTTACCCTCAGTACAGTACAGAGGGTCTAGGTAATGGTAGAGTGTGTCAGAACCATGACCAGCCACAAATCTCTGTCTCTCTAATGTAGAGACAGAGATTTTTGACAGGTTGAAGGAGGCCATGAGGTACTGTTTCACTCTGATATAGACAGGTGGTGGTGGTGGTGGTGGGGGGGGGACTCGCACTGTGGGGGTACAGGAGGGTAAATATTTCACATGCAGTGTGACACAACCTCCTGTCTCTCTCTCTCTCTCTCTCTCTCTCTCTGTCTCTCACTCTCTGTCTCAGTAATCCAGAGCATCTGGACCACATCTCACAATAAAGAGTGTAGGGTTCTCATCCCCATAGTTACCCCTGGTCCCAAGTGTGGGTGCACGCTGGCTGATCTCTGTTGACACCTGAAGCCTCATGACATGGGAGTGCTGCGACACAGGTGTTTCTTGGGGTTGATTATGAGCGTAACTGGAGGTTTCTAATCTCTTTCCCTTCTCACTCTCGCACTCTTCCCCTTTGACTCTTGTTTCCTCTCTCTCTTTTGTGTGTGTGTGGTCTTTTATTGATCTTCTGTTGTATTGTTGTGCTTACTAATTCAGGTGAATCCACACTTCCTGTGGGAGGCCACAATTTCCATTACACTCAGTTGGACCTGGCATTCAATAGGTGTTTCATATTGACTGCTCAAGTTCTTTCTATGCTGTGTATGTGTGCATGTATCTTTGTGTGTGTGTGCCTGTGTGTGTGTGTGTATGTGTGCATGTATCTTTGTGTGTGTGTGGTTGTGTGTACCTGTGTGTGTGAGAGAGGACACGGTTGTGGACAAAAGGCTGAATCCTATTTATCTCTGAGTCAGATGGCTGAGTGGTGAGGGAGTCGGGCTAGTAATCTGAAGGTTACCAGTTCGATTCCCGGCCGTGCCAAATGACGTTGTGTCCTTGGGCAAGGCACTTCACCCTACTTGCTTCGGGGGGAATGTCCCTGTACTTACTGTAAGTCGCTCTGGATAAGAGCGTCTGCTAAATGACTAAATGTAAATGTATTTCCTGACGAGGCAGTTTCTTGGATACAGAACGGTTTACTCTAGATCAAAGTAGTCCTGTATCTGCAGACACAGTGGACAGAATCTTTTCAGATAACTTCAATGAACCCCATAATTACAGCTTCTGCTCTAGAGGCTGAAACACAGGCACACACTCACACGCACACAAGTACACACACACACAAGTACACACACAAGTACACACACACACAACAAACAATGGTTGTGGGTATCGTGCTCCTCTCTGCTGTTCCTTTACCGTCATGCAAACACAGATACTGGAGGCTAGCTCGACTCATTATCTACATGCCATGTGGTTTTTATTGTCGGTTTGAACTTTTCGTAATTCCTGATATCAACCTGGTGTGAGAGAGGAAAATATCTGTGGAGTCAAACCCAGCTGACCCTGGCCCAGTTCTACCCCCCAGGCCCAGACACAAACACCCCCCCCCCCCCCCCCCCCCCACACACACACACACACACACACACACACACACTACCCAGCTGTCTCCTTCCTGCATTCTGAGTGGAGTCACATGCACACACGTTTATGTGCACATGCTTTCTCAGTCTCTCTCTCCCTCTGTTTTGTCTCTAACTCTTCCTCTCTCTCTCTCTTTACCTATCTCTCTCTGTCTTGCAGTTCTAGCTATTTCCTGTGTTCATGGACAAAATATCAACTATAACAGCTGTGGGTCTGTGTTTCTCTGGAGGAAAACACTTCGGAGAGTGTCTCTCTCCCCTGCTAGGATCTCTCTGTGTCAGGGTTGGCAGGGACAATCCCAGACCTGACTGAACCTAGACAGGCTGAGGTCTTAGAGGAACAGATTGTGCCGGAGGAAGATGCTCCCCACCTCCCTCCTCCCTTCCCTGATCTCCCTTCCCCCTCACCCTCCTCCCTCCCCTCACCCTCCTACCTCCCCTCACCCTCCTCCCTCCCACCCTGTCCAACTGTCTGTCTCTGTCACGGAAGGTGCTTGGAGATCAGCCAGCATTGCCCAGAGTTGGCCATCCCAACCCAGACGCACACACACATACACTTACCATATACACACATGCACACAGAAACACACACACACACAGGCATGCCTGAACATACAAATACACCCACAACTTCACACACACATAAACACAACCACACACACGGTTACACACACATACAAATACACACTCAGTAACACGCATACACACCCACACAGAGGGCACATGCAAAGACAAACAGACACAAACTCACTGACCCTCACTTGTTGGCTGCTGAGATGGATGTCTGAGAATCAGGTGAATTATTTACAATAAATGATACTTCTTTGTCAATGTTACAGAATAGAAGCATAGTGCATGTGTGAGTGTATGTGTGTGTGGACTCTGGGAGTAGAGATGTGTGTCTGCATGTGGTATAAAAGTGTGTTTTGTTCTGGTATAAACAACATAATGATTCCTGTGGGTTACTTTTGTTATGAATGCGTCCCAAGAGTGTTTAAGGAACCTATTAGGTTTCCAGGACAAACAAGGAATAAATCCTGTAATCCTGTGAGGCTACATACTACTGGAATACACACAAACACAACTTTTTTGTAGGAGGTCTCTTGGTATCGAGGCAGCGTCTTGGTAACCAATCAGAGATATCAAAGGGAGGTTCACGTTGTCATGGCAGTGCGTGTCCTGGTTGATCCGGTCTGGTTCCTCATTTACATTCATATTTACATTTAGTCATTTAGCAGACGCTCTTATCCAGAGCGACTTACAGTAAGTACAGGGACATTCCCCCGATGCAAGTAGGGTGAAGTGCCTTGCCCAAGGACACGTCATTGGCACGAACCGGCAAACTTCTGCTTGGTAGCCCGATTCCCTAACCGTTAAGTCATCTGACTCCTCATTAGCTTGTCTCCATCATGAGAGGTCACAATGATGCCACCTTCTCACACCACTCTGAAGGACGTAGTCATAGCAACAGGTCTGGTAGGTACCCATCCTGTTATCTATGAAACCGAACCAGGAAAAAATCACACTCGTCACTGCTGTTGTCGGTCACCATGGAGACAACCAATACATCAGTCTGACTTGGTGGCATTCGAAAAGGGGACGTTGAGAGTTGGTTACCAGGGCCAACAGGTAAAAACAAACAAATAGGTTGTTAATCGTGCCAAGGGGACAAGGAAGGACTTCCTGATTAGCCACACAAAACTCCCGGTAGACAACTTCCTGACCTCCAGGTCACATGACCTCCCTGACCTCTGCTAGGTAGAGGTGAGAGGCAGTCAGCTGATCAGTTTAGACTCTTACAGGTCACGCTAACTCATCCATATTATGTAGCTCACACATACTAACTCATTCACGTAAATCTTATTTTTGTCCACTTCCCTACTTTTTTTCTACTCTGTCACCCCAATAAAAAGTTCCTGTTTCCTCTGTGTGTGTCTGTACCTCCTTCTCAGCAGAGGTGTGTGTTGAGTCCAGACTCCCGTGTGTGTTGGTGAGTGACTGTGTGAGACATGACTATGTTTGTGTGAGTCTTTGCAGTCAAAGACTCACACACTGTCACCCACTGTCGTCTGTGTGTGTCGACACTACTGTGAACGCTGGTGTGAACCGTGGTCTGAGCGCTGGTGTGAACGTATGTCCCTCAGATTGTAGTGAGGAGCGCCACCCTCCCTCCTGGCCTGCAAGCACAATCACTCCAGTTCCTGAATAATACAAAGCAAACACTGACCTAGTTTCTGAAGCAGGGAACAAGCGAGGCAGAAAACCAGGAGTGGATTCCTCCGGGAACCAGGCATGGGAGATGGGGCAGACAGACCGAGGAGGGAGCTAGATCATGGCTGTGTGTGTGTGTGTGTGTGTATGGGTGTGTCTAAGCTCCAGCTGCAGTAGGGATATTCAATGTGTGTGTGTGTTGTGGCTCAGGCCCAGTGTGTGAGAGTCTGTGCCTGGTGTTCTTGTCTGCTGTACTGTGATTGGACACGCAGCACCAGAATATCCTGGCCTGGCCCTCTGACTGCACCAGGAATGCACCTCAGAGAAACAAGGGCCATGTCATCCCATTAACCCTCCTATACACACTTCTAACCTGTCCACTCCCCCCTTCTCTCTCTCTCTCCCTCTCTCCCTCTTCCTCACTCACCGCTTCCCATCTCCCTCCCTCTCTTTCTCACTTACCTCTCCTCACTCTCTTCAGTCCTTTCCTCCTCTCCTCTCCTGTCTTCCTCTTCCCTCACTCTCTTCTCACTCCTCTCCTCCTCTCTCTGATATGTCTGCATGCCTGCCTGTTTTGCTGTCTGTTTATCTGCCTGTTTGACCTGGATGGGGATGCTGAGAGGCCAAAGTACAACATGGGCAGGATGACATGTCTTACTGCCCCCCTGTGTGTGTGTATGTCTGCATATTTAAGCAGCAGGAACTGACTTGGTAGAAGACGGTGCATATTGACCAGTGACCCCTGCAGATGACCCCAGCAGATGACCTTTCCCTGCTAAACCTCGGATCTCAGTCATTAGTCTGAGTGCTTGGATCGATGCACAGTCAGCAGACATGCTCATTCCTACAGGTGTGTTCAGCAGGAGATCTGACCCCCTCAGTACAGGCTGTGGAGAAAAACCATTTTCTTATTTCTTATATATTTCTGCTAGAGAGAGAGAGACAGAGAACGACAGAGGCAGAGAGAGACAGAGAGAGAGAGAGGCAGAGAGAGAGAGAGCGACAGAGAGGCAGAGAGAGAGACAGAGAGCGACAGAGAGGCAGAGAGAGGCAGAGAGCGACAGAGGCAGAGAGAGTAGCTGCTTTTGACAGTCCTGTCCATTTCCTTGTAGACAGAAGGCTGAGCCCCTGATCTCGTCACCTGGTGACCCCGTTCAGAATGATTCAGACCAATTAACAGCCAGGAGGACCTGCGGCTTCATGGTTCCTGTCGGTCTCGGCCAATTACCTTGAAGAGCCTGTTTAACAGCTCCAATGAGGAGAGCAATTAAAAACGTATGCAGGGGTTAGCTCAGGGATCATTAGCAATTAGCTCCCTAATCTGAACGCATTATGCATGAATATCTGTGAAGAAACAGCACACTCCCATAGCAGACAAGCTGGGGGAGAGAGTGTGAGAGAGAGCGAGATGAACAGAGAGAGAGCGAGAGTAACATTAGAGCAGATTGGGAGCCTTTATCAACCCTTACCCAAGTCCAAGAGCAGATCAGCTGTACTCAGCTCAGCTCATCTCCATGGTAGGTCAGATTCTTAATCTTCGAGTGATCATGGCCCTTCACACCCACACACATCTCTCTCTACACACTTAGCGCTGGAAAAAAAAACCCTCACCTGTCTGCCTCCACCTCTCTCAAGTCCACTTCAAACATTACGTCATCTGGCTGTCCTGTCCCACATTAGCATCCAATCAGGTGTCTTCCACTCTCTTCTTTAACCCCTTGTGTTATCTTCGGGTCGTTCTGACCCATCAGTCATTGTGACCCACCGTCATATTGCGACAACTTTACCGCATACAAAAACAAAGTGAAGGTTAAAAGAAAATTATTTGTATTTGTTTTTGTATTGGGTAAAATTGGGTAAACACAATGGTGGTTCGTTATGAACCTTTGGGTCATGTGACCCGAAGGCTACACAAGGGTTAAATTGAAATGAATGCAATTGAATTAAGGCTCAGAGAGAGGGAGAGAGACCAAAAATCAGATGCTTCATGAAGAATTACATATAACAGTATGTTTCTGCATCCCCAGAAAGTGTGAGACAGGAACGAACGCTGGTCTCATTGCAGAGCCGCTCACATGCCTGGCTCTGCACTGCTCCCCAGTGGCGGGAGGTAGAACTGCAACTCCCATACACGCCTTCACTTTTACGCAGACCACTTTCTACACATCAGTTCATTCGAAATACAAAAACAAGTCGTACAAAAGATGAAGGGTATCAAACGGGTCACAAATACACCCAGACGCAGCCTGTACTCAATCCTGACCATCGACTTTTATTAATGACCGGAATCTTGTTGCATAATGTATAATCGGTGGAGTGAGTTAAAACCACTGTGTGTTAGTGCATGTGTGTCTCAGAGATCTATGTAAATTCCTGTGTGAATTACAAATTAGCTCACAAAAGCCAGCATTCATGTAGCGTTCCGTCATTTCCCAACAGGCTCCTGGTGCCTAGTGGGTAGCTGGATTGTAAATGGTAAAAATAGCAGGATTACTTCTCAGTGTAGAGAGAGATAGACGTCAGTGAATCAGAGAAAAAAGGGGGTGGAGAGAGAAAGAGTGTCCGGGTGTACTGTAACCCCTGGAAAATGTGATTCTCAGAACGTAGGAGCCAATTGTACTTTAGTTTGGTTTTCTTTGAATTGAAGGTTGAGTTTATGACCCTGCTGGCAGAACAAATTATTGACACCTGGAATTATTGATTGGTATCGCCTCACCTGTGTTAATTAGGAGGTGAATAACTAACTAGACAAAAGCATTGGGCATTGCGTTTAGAAACGCTTGCAGGCATATGGTTTTTCAATTGCATCTGTTTTATTTGTATCAATATTTTTTAGTTGTAATAGTTGCATCAAGTTGTACCGTTTACTTTATCATTTATATTTTGTGACATCACCTAAGTTTATTAAACAAACTGAACTATTGAAATCTCCTACGGCGTCAAGGTGAAAGTGACTTATTAGAGGACACTAGTCACTGTTGGCAACATTGTAATCCGTGCTGTGCTCAGGTCAGAGAGTGACAACACTCTGGATGTCACTTTGTAAAGGGGGCATTTTATAGAGAGACTCGGGGCTTGCTTAGTAAATGTAAAAATTCGTCCAAATAATTTTCGGGGCAGGGCTGGAAATGCATTTCAGGGCAGGGCTGTATTCTTTCTTGCCAGGAAATGCACCCCCTGCTAAGTGCTACAATGCATGAAACTTACTCTTGTATGGAAGCAAATCAGTGACATTATGTTTTGAATTTCAAAAAGGCACTGAATATTGACATTTTAACACCACCGAATTTGTTGGTTTTGAATTCACCTCTTTAAAATAGAAATATGAATGTATTATTATTGGCCATTTAGGGAGTCAGGTGGCTGAGCGGTTAGGGAATCGGGCTAGTAATCTGAAGGTTGCCAGTTCGATTCCCAGCTGTGTCAAATGACGTTGTGTCCTTGGGCAAGGCACTTCACCCTACTTGCCTTGGGGGAATGTCCCTGTACTTACTGTAAGTCGCTCTGGATAAGAGCGTCTGCTAAATGACTAAAAATGTAAAATGTAAATCTTGCCAGGAAATGCAACCATCAAGAATATAACCAACTTACACCTAGAGTTTTCTTCAATATTATGACGCATGGTATTTATACTGATCTGGATTTCCACTGACAATCAGTAAAACAGAAAACAAACCTCCAAGGATTTTCTTTCTTCCTCTAGGCTTTATCCTAGTCTGTCCCTCACAAATGCACACACACCCACACACACCAAGACTCCCTTAATGCTGCAACTCCTGGTTGCCGTGGAGACGCCTCCCACGCGATTACAGAGGTAGGACTGCTGTCAGTTGTTAAGAACCGTCAGGTGGTCCCAAAGACAGCCCAGTGTGACAGAGGGATTCTGCATGTGGGTGTTTACAGACATGTAATTTACTGAGCCGCATCAACACTGTTCTGGAGTTTACAGATACACAGCCCTCACAAGTCCACGGCCTAAATAACCTACACCGTAACACAGTTGGTCAGTTAAAGATTCGCTTGAAAAAGCTTGAGTGACAAGTATCCCACCAGAGACAAATATGACTTCCCAGTTCACTGGAGGTGCATCTAATGGTGCTGTACCTGTTTGGGTGGGGGTGAGGGGGGGTCAGCAGTGTTCAATAACATTCCACCACTTCCTCGGTCATCACCTGTAAGACGACCTTCAACACACACACACAGTCTCTGGAACAGTAAGTACCGCTATCCTGAACATCTACCCTCTGATCTTCCCCTCCAGGTGTGTCTCCAGCGTCCAGTAGGGACTCCCCTAGAAGAGCCACACACAGCAGGGTGACCACACAGAGAACAGCTCAACAATGACACCTGCTGGAGAGAACCCAAACTGATTCGGTCTCCACATTTTGTGGCAGAGGGAGGGGGGAGGGAGGGGGCATGACAGCGAGAAAGAGAAAGTGTGAGACTTAAGAAACGGGTTTAAATTAATTTATTTAAAAAAGCATTTTTATCCACTAAAGCAGAACAAACATCAATCACTTCTCTTCTTCTATGGTTCAGGAACGTGTAGAATCTGGAGACAGACTGGCCTTGGAGGCGGAAGAACAGAAGGTTAACCAACGCCACAATGTCAACACAGCCTGGGGGGGGGGAGGGGAGGGGGGGAGCAAGAGAGAGAGAGAGGAAAAGGAGGGAATAGAGAGAAAGAGAAGGAGGGAGGAAAAGAAAAACGACAAAAGAGAACTAAACAGGAATATTTAGTCAAGTGCGGGTCTGGTCAGAGGGGTAAAGCAGGGGTCAGGGGTACATTTACCATCAACAAACCCAGATTCTCCTGTTGTCTGGTACATGCAAGCTCTGGACAACCACACATGGAAATGATTCATATGCTTATAATTGTCATATTGGTTATTAATATCTGTGCAAGTAGTAAAATATGTAGGTATAAACAAAGACATTTCATACAGATTTGACAGAACGAGGATTTCAACAGAAAAAAAAATCTAACCAAACACTCCACTGACGGGTTTTATAAAAACAGAAAAGGTGTCACCTGACACACAAGGAAGAGGAAGTCCACATATAAAAAAAAAAAAAAAAAAGGAAAAAAAGTGAGTTACTAAATTTATGGTGGAGTGTTTTTTTTTTGTTTGTATTTTTTGAAATGTCACCGACTCCACTCTTCCTCGTAAGGGCTCCTTTACTTAACTTATTATTATTATTATTATGAACCATCTAGAGAGGACACAGCCACACAGGAATGGGTCCTAGGCTCCACTCACAAACAGTGTGAATCTGTCTCAGACAGGGGGGGGGGAGTGGGTTGATCAGTATTCAGGTCTGGGGGTGATGGTCAGAGTGGAGAATATGGGGTGTGGAGGAGGGGGTGGGTGATACGGGCAGGTAGGGGGGGGGGGGGGGCTTGGAAAGGAAGGCTAGCTGCCTGAGCATCAGTTAGTCCCTCATGCCCCGTCCTCCCCCCCTCCTCATGGAAAGTTTCATTTTTACTGACACACCAGGGGTTCGCGTAATACTCGGTAACTTCACCCCCCCCGCGCGCAGGGCTATCTTCCTGGTCTGCTGTGTGGGGGGGGGTGGGGGGTGGGTGGGGGTCGGAAGACACGCCGACGCCAAATTGGTGTCACGTGAACCCCTAATAGATGGCATAAGGTAGAGGAGGTGCGCTGTAATTCCTGTCGCCTTGGATACCGAGCCTACCCTTCTTGGATAGCTGCGAGTTCTCCGTAGCACGTGTGACGTCTAAACCAAGCGCACCTTATGTAGCTCAGGTTTAACAGGTTAGCAGCCCCCCTTCCCCCAGCCCCACGCCGAGGAGCGAGCCAGAGGGGTGGAGCCAACTGCAACCTCCTGCCCAGCCTCATAGTTCCTCTTCTCCTTATAAGGTTAGTTGTTGTTAAGGCTTCCTGTGTTCTTGGGTTCAGACTCCTTCTCCTCCTCAGTGGTGATGTCACAGTTAGGGGGGGGGGCACTTTCAATTAGTCTCTTCCACCTCTTAGCTCCCCCTCTCCTCCTCTCTCTTTTCCTTCTCCTCAGCTGTTCCTCAGACGGTCAGATGTTCTATGACTAGCAGTTACAATCCAAGTGGCCCTTTAACCAGCGATGTGCTTCGTGTGTTTGGCACCTTAGGCATAGATGGGAGGGAGAGAGTCCATGGGGTTGGGGAGGGAGGGGGATAAGGGGGAAGGAACAGAAGACAGCAATGCTGTGTGTGTGTGTGTGTGGGGGTGGGGGGTGGGGCCTAGTTGAGGTCGCTGGTCACGGATGTGTCTGTGCTGTCTGCCGTGGCGGGGTGCGGGGGGCCCAGGGGGGGCGCGGGAGGGCCACCCTCGCCCCCGGCCTCTTCCGTTTTGAGGCGCTTGGCGCTGGGGGCCACCGTGGCGAGCTGGGCCCCGTTCTGCTGGCGCTTGGTGGGGAGGGAGGCGGAGATGGAGGCGTGGGCCGCTAACAGGTGGAGCGGGCTGGAAACTGTAGGAGGGAGAGAGAGAGATAGATGGATGGATGGAGAGAGGAAGATAAAGAGGTTTACGATCGGAGAAGCATTCTTAAGCAGCTAACTTCCACATCCACGTAGATACACATAAAAAAAACGTGTAATTCCTCTGTGTGTTGGGCAGTGCTGGGTGTGGGTGTGTGTGTGTGTGTGTGTGTGCGTTGGGCAGTCCTGGGTGTGTGTGTGCGTGTGTTAGGCAGTGCTGTGTGTGTGTGTGTGTGTGTTGGGCAGTGCTGGGTGTGTGTGTGTGTGTGTATGGCAGTGCTGTGTGTGTGTGTGCGCGTGTGTGTTAGGCAGTGCTGGGTGTGTGTGTGTGTTGGGCAGTGCTGGCTTTCGTACCTGTGTTGGTCTGCAGGGCTGAGGTAGCACAGCTGCTGTGTGTCCCGTTCTGGGTGATAGTCTTGACCGGCAGCTGGTGCTGGCCCAATGGGGCTTGCTGCACTATGGTAACCGTCTGTAAGGGTATCTCTGATTGGCTGGTGGTCTGGATGATGCAACTTGCTCCGCCTATAGAGGCATGGCTGATGGTCGGAACAGGTTCTACTTTAACTGGAGGAGGGACAGGAAGTGGAGGGACAGGAAGTAGGAAGAGTCGATCAACCAATAAGGAGAAGTCATTAAACCATCATGGATGAGACAACAGCGTTCCCCTGGATACTCACCTTTAACCTCTGAGTGAGCTCCGTTCTCCTGGGGGTCGGAGGTCACCATCACAGCCCCGGGGTTGGCCGAGGTGACGGTGTAGGTGTTGCCGGTGGCGATGGCGGTTGCCATGCCGGTGACAGGGATCTGCTGCAGCACGGTGAGGGCCTGCATCACGGCGGGGGCGGAGGTGGACGAGGTCACGGGAGAGGTCACGGTGTAGGTGACCGGCTTCACCGCGCTCTGGGAGAGCTGGCGCTGGACGGCAATCAGAACCGGCTGGCCTCCTAGACACACAACCAGGGGTGAGAGTGGAGTGTGTGTGAATATCGCCTGGTAAGCTCTGTGTGTGTTGCCTGGTAAGTTTGTGTGTGTGCGTCACCAGGTGTGTGTGTGTGTGTGTGTGTGGATTACCTGGTGAGTTCTGTGCGAAGCGTGCTTCCTGAATGACGGCTAGTTTGGGCTGGACCACTGAGGAAGGGGGCGGGGCAGGGGCGGGCTCTGGCTCCATGGGAACCGGGGAGCCCTCTCGTGATAGGCTGTCAGGGGTCTGCACGCCACTGGAGTGGGCGGAGAGAACTCCAGTATGACTAGGAGAGGCAGGGGCACTCCTGAGAGAGGGAGGGGGGAGAGAGAAGAGAGAGAGAAGGAAAAGGTACACAGAGGAGGAAGAGAAGAGGTGAGGTGGGAAGAAGAAAGAGTAGGGGAGAAACGACAAATGTTACACAGAGAAAGTGCACCTCTTATAACTGTGGGCTGTAACCAGGAAAGCATGGGTGTGAGGAGGGTGAGGAGGTGTGTGTGTGTGTGTGTCCCACCTGGAGGAGAGGGGCCCTAGGGGTGTCCTGAAGCAGGGGACCCCCCGGGGCCTGCGCTTCCTGAAGGCCTGCTCCATCAGCTTGCCCTCGGACGATGGGTCGATCCTCCAGAAACTACCTTTCCCAGGCTCCTCCTGGGAGCGAGCCACCTTGATGAAGTAGCGGTTCAGTGACAAGTTGTGGCGGATGGAGTTCTGGAACAGAAAGAAGAAGGGGGGAGGAGAGGAGGAGGAGAAGAGGGGGGGTCAGAGGACCGCAATTAGAGTAGGAACCAACGAGAAGCCACTCATCGCTACTTCACAGAACAAGAGTGAGAGAGACGGGGGAGGGAGAGAAAGAAAGAGGGGGAGCGAGAGAGAGAGGAGGAAACTGTGTGTCCCAAATCTGACCAGCCAAATCTTACCATGTGAACTTGGGTATGTAAGAGACATTAGTGTGTGTGGGCGAGAGGAAGACCTTGTGTGTGTGGTGGTCATTCTGCTGTGAGGTTCTGTGTGTGTGTGTGCATGCAGCTCACCTGCCAGCCCTTGTCTGCAGTGCGGTAGTAAGGGTAGTTCTTGGTGATGTGTGTGTAGATGCCGTTGAGGGTCAGCTGTTTGTCGGGCGCCATGGTGATGGCCTGGACGATGAGCTGGGCGTACGAGTAGGGGGGCTTTGAGTCGTCCTGAGGGGGATAACATTAACAATAAACATTTATTTATAAACATCAAACACGCAATCAAATTATACTTCTAATTCAATGTCCAGGTGTATGTGTATATATCCAGGTGTATGTGTATATATCCAGGTGTGTGTATATATCCAGGTGTGTGTGTATATATATCCAGGTGTATGTGTATATATCCAGGTGTGTGTGTATATATCCAGGTGTGTGTGTATATATCCAGGTGTGTGTGTATATATCCAGGTGTGTGTATATATCCAGGTGTGTGTGTATATATCCAGGTGTGTGTGTATATATCCAGGTGTGTGTGTATATATCCAGGTGTGTGTATATATATCCAGGTGTATGTGTATATATCCAGGTGTGTGTATATATATCCAGGTGTATGTGTATATATCCAGGTGTGTGTATATATCCAGGTGTGTGTGTGTGTGTGCAGGTGAGCCTCACCTTAGGGCTGTCCCCTCCTGAGGCATCCTTGTCGTTCTCAGACTGAGAGTTGTCGGCTATGAGCTGCAGCTCTGCAGAGCTCACCATCCGGCCCCCCATCCTGTACCCAGATGAGCCCGCCCCACGGGGGCTGGAGGGGCAGGAGTTAGCGGCACTGGGGGGGAGGAGAGGTGGAGGAGGGAATAGAAAAGGAAAGAGGAAGATAAGGGGAGGGGGGGGGTCAGCCTTGAGTCGAGTACCCACCCACCACCCCCTCATTGCAGACAATTACATCCCAAACACAGTCAACTCAGTCCAGTAGAGTGGACCAGGTCAGTCTAACCTACCTGAGGACTGGGGGGGGCGGGTAAAGCTGCCAGGTGGGCGGGTGCTAGGCAACCTACCTGAGGACTGGGGGGGGCGGGGTCAAGCTGCCAGGTGGGCGGGTGCTAGGCAACCTACCTGAGGACTGGGGGGGGGGGCGGGTAAAGCTGCCAGGTGGGCGGGTGCTAGGCAACCTACCTGAGGACTGGGGGGGGCGGGGTCAAGCTGCCAGGTGGGCGGGGACAAGCTGCCAGGTGGGCGGTTGCTAGGTGACCTACCTGATGGTGCCTGTGGGCGACGGCAGAGGGCTGATCAGGTGGGCGATGTTGTCGGGGATGTTGATGGTGAGTGGGGCGATGTGCGGCTGCACGGGCTTCACCGGAGACTCAGGAGCCTCGCGCCTCACTCGCTTCCCATTGGACAACGCCGTGAAGGTGATCTTGATGTTGGTGCTGGGGAAACGAAACGTGCACCTGCGGAGAGGAGGGACGGTTAGAGCAGGAGGAGAGGAAAAGAGGAATGTTTAGATGAGAAGGAAGAGGAGAGAAAGAGGACTGTTCAAACTCATTATTGTATGCAACATGTTCAATTGTATTTCAGATTCAAATTGAATCGGATGGTTTGAAATATAATTTTACTCATACTGCTTTCCACTTGTGAGTACTAGTATTTCAATTTAGGTGAAGTTCCAAAATCAGTTTTCAAATTAATTTTCAACCTAGGGGCACTTATTCAGAAACCCTATACTAGGTAGAATCGAAAAGCACCGATTCACTTATTTTCAGTGCACATACTGAAATATAACCTTGCTTATTTAGGTCCAATGTCAACCCGGCATCACTGTAGTGTGTGGTGGTAGGATGGAAGCTAGCAGTTGCATAGAGCAAGCAGTGGGGTAGAGGGCCTCATTCTCAATGCTGAGCATGCCAGTGCAAACAGCAGCTTGCCAAACCCCTACAAAACTGGCACACACACACACACACACACACACACACACACACAACAGGGCTGATAGCCAGCCTTGTGAGGACAAACAGACACTTCAATGAATGCTCATGTACTTCTAACACTGTCACGGGTAACACAGCCTAGCTAGGTAACAAGCCAGCTACAATTATATCCTCACTCTCTCAGGGGCAACAGTTTCGTTGACTAGCTTGCTACAATTAAACATACACACACTCTCTCAGGGGAAACACAGGCTAGCTCGCTAGCTAGCTACAACGTGTACACACCCCATCACTCTCTTAGGACCTGGAGCTAGACAGGTAGCTACATACACACCCTCCTTCCCTCTCTGAGGGGAAAACAGGCCAACTAGCTAGCTCAAACACCACCTGAGGCTTGGTAGCTACTACAAACGCTACTCCTCTGAACACACCAGCAATGACTCAGAGGCCTGAACATTCAGAGACCACAAATGCAAGTTGGCATCAAAAACGGCCAAAATACTAGTGTGTGGCTCCTTATCCAACGTGCCAACTAGGCCTTGACAAACCAGGCAAGATTTCGAGAGAGTTGCAGAGACTTATAAGAGTCCTTTCCTAATTGTCTGTGGGGGGGGGGGGGGGGGGATCCAGGTGGGCCCAGCAGGGTGTCCTGGATCCAGGTGGGCCCAGCAGGGTGTCCTGGATCCCCCCAGCCCACAGTCATGTCCCAGTCATGTCCCGACAGCCAGACGGGTGTGTTGACCTCAAGAATGCTGTGCTTTGTTGACGTCACATTCCTCGCTGTGCGCTGCCTGGGATTACAAAGCCAGCAGCACACACTGCTTTTACAACCTTGAGAGTGGTGTGTGAGAGTGTTTGTATGTGTGTGAGAGAGAGAGGAGTCAGATGGCTGAGCGGTGAGGGAGTCGGGCTAGTAATCCGAAGGTTGCCAGTTCGATTCCCGGTCATGCCAACTGACGTTGTGTCCTTGGGCAAGGCACTTCACCCTACTTGCCTCGGGGGAATGTCCCTGTACTTACTGTAAGTCGCTCTGGATAAGAGTGTCTGCTAAATGACTAAATGTACATGTAGAGAGAGAGCAAGGGCTTGCAGAAGCCTAGTCGGTCCCATTTATGGGCTCACAAGAAAAAGGAAACAAATTTGTTAGGCCTCCCTCTCTCTCTCTACACGACCTGAAAACCACAACAACCATCACTACCACACTGGATCGAGTCCCACTACCCACCCACTTCCTGTTTCAGGTCCAGAACTGAGACACATCAGATACCCCAACATGACATCAAAGAACCGATGACCCAACATGAAGAGAACCCAGACACATGGAGATCAGTAACTGCCTAGAAGGGTAATCACACAAAGCTATTCACAACCATACCCAGTCAGTTAAGTGAGAAAGATTCCTCCACAGTTTTAATGCAATTCAACCATGTTATGATTATGACCCTTCATTAGTGCAGTTGAGTACACAATAAGAACAGCAAAAACCGATGCAGTTTCTAAGCTGTGGCCGAGGGCAAACTATTTGATGAACAATGATCTTGTTACAAGACTCTTACTTGACTACAAGACCAGGCTTGCGTTTGAAGTTCAAAATGTAGGCATAAACTGCTAATACGCAGGTTGGAATCAACTCAGACAAGCAACTCAATTGCGACCTAGCCAGTAAAGTTGAGTGGAGTCAAAGTTATGATCGCCAACTTAAAATTCTGCCTCTTTCGTTGACACCATTGGATTCATACATATCAACAGCAGCTCCTGGTAAAGTAACTTGTCATCCATTGTGGTCAAAAACATCTCATGAACACCTCCATATCGCGACCCTTCGAGAACTAATAGCAGAATGTAAACAAAAGAATGCCTCTCCCCTTGCTTAGCTACGTTAGTTCTTAGTACAGCCCACAAAACATTTGCTTGAGTATTTGTAAATTATTTTGGTGGGGTATTAATCTATAGCTGATACTAATGCAGCACGTCACAAACGGTATACTTTTGCAAATAAAGCAAAGAATGAGGACTTGGAAATGGTTTGGTTACGCGTAAAGTTACACACACACAGATCCTTACGCTCAACATAATGTAAACATTGGTCTGTGTGGTCGTCATGGCTATCCTGGCCAGCCAGCTCGTGCTGCATAGATGATGGTGGGCAGAGAGAGGAAATGGCAGCTTGCACAGAGGAGAAGGGGACGACACGTGCTCAGTGGTAGCCAATTCAAAACAAAAACAGTACACGGTGTCTATCGTTTGTAACAGCCTCACGCAATATATTTTAAACGTTACACTTACATTCTTGGAAGTTGCAGAGGTGGCGCCCCCCGTCTGAGGAAAACCCCATCCACGAACACCCCGTTTTTACCGAGACACCGCAAATAGAAGTCCCCTCCACCGGAGCCATCGTCGGTGACAGTGAATATCTCGAGATGCCTTCTAGAAATGAAACTGGAATGACCCATGCTTACATCTACGGAACCTTGAGACGAGTTCCGCCCGATAGTCGCCGATCGCTTTTTCATCAAGTACTCAAATTCTCGGCCCTCAAGCCGGGCAACCGGCCCAGACGACCCGCTTACCATCGCCATGTTAAAGAATAAAAAGGGGATTAATGCCAAATTTTTGGTTACTAAAGACCGGTATATGAACGGCCGTGCAGGACTTTTCTATTGTGTCTCAATTAGCCGAATCTATGAAAGGGACATCCAAAGAAAAATACAAATTTAGAGGGGAACGTGTTTTACCGGGGAGAGCGGCTCCGACCCACCGCCGAGAGAAAGGGTAGGGAAAGGATCCAAGCAAACAACGCTATAGGGGGCTGCGATATGACTGACAACCGTTAACACCAATGAAAAATGGACATGCCTTCTAGCCAATTCCAGGATAACCAATCATACGCAAGCACAGTCTTCTAGTGGATTGCTCAAGGTTGGTTGAGAGGAAGCGTAAGAGTGTAGTGTGGCAAACTGAAAACACGACACGGATCTTCTTTATAACGCAAAACTTGATGATTTATTTCGTACAACTGTTCTTCAGTAATACATAAAGAACACGTTGTTGAATCAGCCCGTATCCATAAGTATGGTTTACAGCGAACGCGGACAATATGAGTTGAACACTTTGCCGTATTTTTAACATTCCAAATAAACTGCGCCATTCCGAATTCCACTCCTGGTCTTGAACTAGGCAACGTTTTGCAGCAACTTGCTGAAACCATGGAGGTCACATCATCTAGATCATTTTAATATTTACAAGTCACTGTGTAAAATATCTCATGGGTCTATTTTCAGTCCAGTCGAGCATCATCCAATCATAGAGGTCAATTACCCTTTCAGATCAGCGCTAACCCTGCCCGTGCAGAGACGTAGTAGAACGTGTCTGTTCAACACATGTGCTTTCGGAGATGACGTCATTGATCGGCGAGTCTGCCCCCCCCCCCCCATCCCTCCTAGGCCGCTTGTTTGTAAACAGAGCACCGGTCGCGGTGGGGGGAGGGGAAGTGAGATTAACACCTCTTGACAACAGATCACGCCATTGTCGCACCATAGCGACAGGTCTCACTAAACGACTGGACTAATGTTTATTAAACGTCCTCTTTCCTCGGTGGTATTACGCATAGTACACGCAAATGGTGTAGCCTATCTATTTTTTGGTGCCCTTCCGTGTTCTCTTCCTCCTCATAACTGGTAGTTCTTACAGGTGTACCGAAGGTCAACTACGATATCAACCCTGCTAGATGGCTGTATGCCATGAAGGGTCGACCTGCAGTTTGGAGACAATGTCATTACATTTTCCCACCACTAGATCGAGACATACACCTTTCAGCCTCTCGTCACTTGACTACGTTCGACTGCATGGAAAGGAAAACATGTTTTACAAAGGGAAGTTGTATTAGCTCGTTCACACTACACACGTTAAACAGTAGATTCCTTTAATATATTATGATTTTCTTCCTCTCTCTTTCTGTTTCTGTTTCTCTCAATTCTCTGTTTGTTTCTCTCTATCTCAAACACACACACATAGGTTTTTCAAATGATTAAAAGCCTTTTTTTAATATCCATATTTCCATACACTGACAGTTGACTCATGACTGGTAATTGCATTCAAAAGCTCTCTGTTCATTTAGGAAAACCACTGGAACTGTCTAATGATGATGATGATGTATTCCACAAGACCACGGAAGCTCTCTCTCTCTCTCTCTCTCTCTCTCTCTCTCTCTCTCTCTCTCTCTCTCTCTCTCTCTCTCTCTCTCTCTCTCTCTCTCTCTCTCTCTCTCTCTCTCTCTCTCTCTCCCTCTCACTGTCTCCTCTCCCCCTCTCTCTCCCAACCCTGTTTATTTGAACAAAAAACATTGCTGCCCTGATGTCAGAACAAAGACTAGAATAGACATGGAGTCTGCTGAGAAAAGCGATTTATTTGTTAGTTCCTACTGAAATAGCTAAAAATGGTAATCTGAACACAGTACAACTCATAACAACCTATACTGTTCATGCTAAATACTTAATCTCCAGTGGGAGATGAGATGCTACTGAGGTGTTCGGTACACCTGTCCACTGCCATGGCAACCCGGAGAGGGAGAGGAAGACAAAGATACATTTAAAGAGATATTTAGAAGGAGAGAGAGAGAGAAAGCTAGCGAGAGAGAAAGAAAGATAAAGGGGAGAAATAGAGCGGGAGAGAAATAAAGATATAGGAAGAGAGAAAGAGATATGGTAGGGGACAGAAGGAATGGTGTGAGAGATAAAAGGCACGACAGGAAAAGGGGTGGGGGGAGATGGGGAGAAGGGAACATGAATTAAGGTTGATGGAGGAAGAAAGTGACGTGGAGGAGAGAAGAGGAATAACATTAGGCCTCTGCTCCATTTCCTCTAAATGGACACATTAGCCGGTCTCCAGTGTGAGAATATCTCTCAGGGTGAACTTATGTTGCTTAGAGTACTGAGTAAAGTAGGGGGGGGAAAAAGAGGGGGGGGGGGGGACATGAAGGATGGGGGAGAGAGAGATGGACTGAGAGAGAGACGGAGAGAGAGATTGGGATGGGGGTTGATTGTAGGAGAAAGATGGTGGTGGTGTGGGAAAGATGGAGGAAGAGAGAAATAGAAGGGGAGATGCCCTATCCCCAACCAATGTATCCCTATATACAGTATTTAAATGCAATACAGCCCCTTTGTACCCCCTGTGCACTCTTATGAACCCCCATGCAAGGCCCCCCTTATGTACCCCTATCCAATGTAACCCCTTTCAAGCCTCTCAAGTGTTTCATACTGAAGCCTCGAGCCCTCCGACCCCTCCTCTTTCCTCTCTGACACACATTTACATTTAGTCATTTAGCAGACTTACAGTAAGTACAGGGACATTCCCCCCGAGGCAAGTAGGGTGAAGTGCCTTGCCCAAGGACACAACGTCAGTTGGCATGACCGGGAATCGAACTGACAACCTTCAGATTACTAGCCCGACTCCCTCACCGCTCAGCCACCTGACACATCTCCAGGTGATTACTTTGGCAGGTTTTCCAGAGGGTGTAACTTTCCACAGCTGCACCCTCGCCTCCTGTTAGACGGGTTCAGTGAGCCGCCTCACAAAGGGTGGACTAATGCGACACACAAAGAGTCGGTTAACGTCACACAACAGGTAAACAGCCTTGTATAGCCGCATACCCAGGAATTGTGTCATCCTCCACATTTGTAAAGTTCTGAATTCATGTGAGACGAAACCAAACATAAAGACATCACAAGACTTAGTATTGAAATATAAATATTTATTAACATCACAAGAAGTGTCCAGAAGCAATTTCACTGTCATAAATTAGTTGCTACGGTTTACACTAACTTCATTATTCAATGCTGTAAAGTGCTCTAACAGTCCAGCACAGTACAGCAAAGAGTGTCCGTCCGTCCTTCACCCTAATACAGTCATCCATAACTCACCTCAAACACACACACACATACAACACATACAGGCACACACGTGTAAACACACGCATACAAACATACACACGTTACTCTTCATGAAAACCAAGTCGCTCCCCGCTACATGTCCATCGCAGCTGGCGTTGTGTTCTAAGGTGTGGGGAAGACCTACCAGAGTCAACAGCAACTTAGACTCCCTAAGTTTGATCCATGAGACAGATTCCTGGTGTGAATCCGGTTTGATTCATTGTTTGATTCCAGTTTGAGTCCTTGTTTACATAGGTGTACTCCATGGGTAAATAATAGCACTGCATCTTTATTACGTATGACATACTTCAAGCTTCTCCTCCTCCTAGTAGCTTATCCTAGACCCTCCTCCTCACACAGATCAAAGTTCTTCAAACGTTCCCTGCAGTCCTCAAGGTTCCGCAAGGAACCCTTTTGAAACGAAGAACCGGCTAAGTGGTTATTTGAAGAGGAAATAACGTCACATAATAATGATAATAATGTATTCATTAAGCAGACGCTTTTATCTAAAGTGACAAACAGGGGGGGTGGATTCAAACGTGGGACCTCTTCATCTGTAATGGGGTGCTGTGCCACTGAGCTACCCCCCCAGTTGAGGTTGGCATTGACAGTGTTCTCTGCGTTCCATTCCAGGTTCTTCAGAGGAACGTAGCGCCGCGCCCGTCCGGTTCCTCTGGAGGTCACTTGGGCAGAAGAAGCTCATTGTAGGGCACCGTGAGGCTTCCCATGTACCAGAAGATCCAGAAGATCAGGCTGACGAAGATGAGGAGGGGCCCAGAGAGGATGAAGAAGTCCCAGAAGCTGAAGGATGCCAAGATCCCGAGGAGGAAGAGGATGAGGCCCACCACGTCGAAGATGATGGCCAGCGCGAGGAAGAAGGTGCAGCGACCTTTCTCTGAGGGTTCCATGGCAGGGACGTACTAAAACACACACACACACTGGAAACTGGCTGTATCTTTGTCTGGCTGGAATCTGGGAGTGAAGGACAGAGCTGTCAGGATGGAGAGCGTTCTGACGCACACTGCAAGGATGGCGTCTTTGGCAGGGCAGGCTGTCTGGCTTGTTTACCGGCTGCTTGGATTGCTGGCTGGCTTGGTTGTAGGCTCGCTGTCAGTTTTATTATAAGTCTCCCTGGATGACTGTGCTGCTTGACTGAGGCAGGCTGACTGACTGAGAAAGAGTCAACGGGAAAAGCTTTGTAACAAGTCTTTTATCCTCATGAGCACAGCCCTGCATTGCTGGCATAGCTCTCCGGGTGGCTGGGCTGGTCCTCCTCCTCCAGCATGACAGGTGGAGTTCCTTTTGACTTCTTTGCTATTAATAGAACAAAGCCCTGTGGTATTGCCTCATTCCTTTACACCACCTCCTCACCCTAACTCCTCCATCAACAACACCACTGCAGTGTGACTTTGCATATACCTAAGTCCTAACGAACATTGCGAAATGACACTGCACAACATTGACAAATGACTACAGCATAAGGACATCTTGATGACACTTCTGAAAATTGGAATGGTGTAAAGTGACTACACTATAGAACAGTAGCATGTTCTAAATGATATAACACTTTAGAACATCAGCACATTGTGACGCGACACCTTAGAATGTTAGATTATAAAATGAAATGGCCGTCATCTGCATTCTATATATACATCTGTCAAGTTCAAGGAAAATGTTCTTATCAGTTGTATATATTGTAAACCTTTGTTTAGCCTAGTGTGATGTGTGATGGCAGATCTGTCCGATATGTGAGAGATAGCGTCAGTCTGGGGTTGATATGTACTGTATGTTTACAATCCTATATTATAGCTATCACACATTGTATCATGCATTCTATCAGTGTGTAAAATATTGTATGTCATAATGATACAATCAGCAGTAAATATAGAAAAGAGAAAGACGTGTTTGTGTGTGTGTGTGTGTGTAAACCACATTCCACACCTCTTTTTAAGTGATCTGCTACTGTATGCTGTGATGTCACTTGAACAGTGCCATCTTTGGGACAGACAGGGGAACTAAGTACTGTGGCAACTTCTCTCTGACCCCTCCCTCCCTCCCTCCCTCCCTCCCTCCCTCCCTCCCTCCCTCCCTCCCTCCCTCCCTCCCTCCCTCCCTCCCTCCCTCCCTCCCTCCCTCCCTCCCTCCCTCCCTCCCTCCCTCCCTTCTCTACCCAAACCCATTCTTTCCAGGGCCTATCAACAAGCAGATATTCTAACATGCGATATTCAAGTCAGTTCAGCTCAATTCAACAGACTTCCTAATGATTTAGAAAGTGGATATAATGTGAGTACTGTACACGACCAAAAACAGAAATGGCATTTATCCCCAAGGCCTCTGTTTACACCTCAGTTAAAAGTACCATGTCGATCTTACGTGAGTGTGTTTTTACAAACCACACAACTACACGTGTTCAGCAAGGTCCGTTAAGGAAGGCCACGTAGGTCTGGGAAAAAGTCAACACATGGGCGAAACCAAACTTGACACCCCAGGATTGTCAACAATAGGTTGGCTATGGGCTTCGAGCTCAGCTGACTTGACCAATCAGATGGTTGTATAGTGCAGGGTGGATAAACCTGTTTGTTCACTGTTCTTCTGCAGTGTCATCAATGCAGAGCTCACACAATACCACTATATACACCCTCAGTCTCAGGCAACAGTTACTGTTAAGCATCTAAACTGTCATCCCAAAATGGCTGAGTTTTGATTCTGGATGACCACATCCCTAGCAGTCATTTGACAGAATGATACATAACATGGAAATAAATTAGAAGCCAAGAATCATCCTGGATATGCCTTCAGATGGTCATTCAGCAGTGGCTTCTTCTGGCGGTGCAACAAGATGGTGTGCAGATCTTTGTCTTCCCTGGTGTGAACGGGCGCAGTCTGGGCATAACTTCTATTCTGGATCTTAAATAAGAAACATTACACAAACAAAACATTATGTTATATTATTGTTCCATGACGTCTGAACCAAACGGTTATTTGAAATAACGAACTAGGGCTACTCCTGTAGTGGAAACCTAGAATATTATTTAGGCGACATCAGGCTCTTGGAAGCACCTGTTTCTCATAGATTAAATATATAATCTACCTATAATTACTCATACGGAAGTAACAGTGTTATAGATTAAACCAACAACATAACAGGATATGTTGTCTTTACCTCCAAGACAACTCTTCACGTCCGAGGTCTCAATGGCAGGTCTCTTCTTAATCTTCTCCTGTAGGTGGTCGATGCCACTGTTGTCGGATTCGTAACCTTCATTCTGAAAAACTACCGATTTCCCCCATGTGATCCGTGAGGCGATGTGAACATTTGGATACGGCTGATTCTCATCGTCTTTGTCTGGCGCAAACTTCTCGCGATCCAAATCATCCGGTTTTAATGTTGCTGAAAACTTCGTCGATAACTTTCTGGCCAAGCGCACAATACTTTCTTTCTTTTTCAGTAAGATTTGCCCAAAACTATCCTCGGATACATGTATATTTCCTATGTACCACATAAGCCACAAAGCCAGACTGGAGAAAATTATGAGGGACCCGCTGTATATTAAGAAATCACCATAAAAAATTCCATTTTTACGCAAATCACCAAATATACCGACAAAGAGAACAACGAGACCAATTATATCAAACGCTATAGCCAGGAAAAATAACGTCGCACACCCGCCGATGCACGGTAGTTCCATCCTTGTAGGTGTGTAGCTGAGAATAACGGAAGATGATTTTATCCCTTGCTCGTGCGGAGGACACACCTGCAAACTAGGAAACACATCGTGACGTCACTGAACCTTTCCATTCCCGGTTTTTGTGCTTGCAAATACATTTTCTACATCTTCAGTGCCCGGTTAAACTGAGATAGACTTTTCGACCTACAGGTTGTGTAAGGTCCTATGCTGGCTCTCACCTTTTCTATTGATGCAAATCATGCTGCACACAATTTGACTGTCAAAGTAGTATTCACCTGAGTATTCACCTGTAGTGACATGACAAGGAAAAAAATGATCTTAACACAGCTGGTGAAAATAAATACTGTAAATGGATACGTAAATACCGCGAGCTCTAAAGTCTCACGCAGACTCACGCATTTCAACCAGTTCACACGCTCTCACGCAACACCTTGTATTTCTCACGCTGAGAAGTAAGGGATAACTTGTCCTGCTATATTAAAAGACGAGGCACAGGCCGTCTCGAGTTATACAGTTAAATGCCATCTACCAGCCAATCAGAAACACCAGCAGAATCCCGTAATCTCACTCGAAACTTTTGATAAAACTTGAGAGCCTGCAAAACGCAAAAATTAACTGAAACTGTTTTTTTTGTATACCAATAAAATAAAAGTTTAAATAATATCAAGTAAAATTACATGATATTGTTGATATTCATGTCTTTCAATAGTCTATACGAGTAAGCTACATTCAAATGGTATGAAAAGTGTCAGCCTTTTTACAGTCCAACCTTCATAGAAGAGGAAATTCAAATCAGATCCGAAGGTCCAGGTCAAAGAGGACAACTCTCCCTTTCCCTGTCTGTCTGTCTGTCTGTCTGTCTGTCTGTCTGTCTGTCTGTCTGTCTGTCTCTGCCTGTCTGCCTGCCTGTCTGACTGTCTGTCTGCCTGTCTGTCGGTCTGTCTGTCTCTATCTCCTGTATGACTTATTGCCTTTCTCAGTCTCTCTTTCTCTCTGCAGTTTTGAGAGTAAAGTGCTCTACTCTTAACCTTGAATTATTCATCAGTGAGCCACAACTGTAAACATCTCCTCAACAGAGCTCTCACATACAGGAACTAGAGGCTTACACGACCAATACTGGCTCTTCAGAGCTCAGATGTGGTTACTTTGCACTTTGTGTGGTAAATATAAAGACTTCCTCAATCTCGACCTCTGAATAACTATGGCACTATTTGTTTATAGCTTTGGATGAAAACGTCTGCTCAATGAATGAAATGGGAAATGTAATGTAATGCAAAAAGGGGCAGGAAGTGAGGTCACTGCAACTACATCATGATCATTTGCATACTGTTCTGTTTCCTTTATTGTGCTCAATAACATCCTAGATTATCCTGCAGACTGGTCATGCATATACTGGCAGAGGTAAACCTTTGAGTACATATATGTGAAATGAGCAGAGCTAGTTCAGGCATGGCACTCGGGCAGCGCGCGCCATATCATCCATCGCCGTGTTCTCAGCCCATAGGTTTAGCTTGATAGGCGGTGCTATAAAGTCGCACACATGCACGCACACGCGTCCTCGATTACCCTTGTGTTCTGCGCTGCTGCCACCCACCTCCATCCCCTTCTCCCCCATGTGGTCTGTCTGTTCTCCCCGTGGGGGATTTCACTTGTTGCTCCCTGCCTCATGTCATGCATGCTGCAGTGAAGGCAGGGAGCGCTTCCCCATGTACATCCATTCCGCCAATGCAAAATCACGTGAGTGTCTTGACTGAACTGGAAATATTACATTAACAGTCCATTAACATCAATGTTTCTGTCTCTGAAATGATGACTGAGTAGAGTCTATCTACTATTTGTACATTTGTGTCATCCACTAGTGTTGACATATGTATATGTACACAGAGAAGGGTATACAGGGATACAATCACCCACCAATGTCAGTGTCTTTGTCTCTGAATCAGTGATCCAGCAGTGTCTTTGAAAAGCACAGATTTATGCCACTGTGCATTTGAGGTCTATGCACCATTTGTACATTGCTTCACAAAATCATCTGCTGAAAGAATAAAATGGAAATGCCAATAAAAATTGGGTGTAATGGATGTCAGTCGCCTGAGACCCATTATCACCGAGCTAAAGCCACGCCCTCGTCAGTTCATGTTTCAAACCACCAGCAGCTCGTACGAGCAGTCCCCGAACCACCTCTGCTGCGGCTCACACGTTGAAGAGCGGTGGCCTGTAACAGCTTAGAGGCCTTTTCATGGACGCCATCTTTTTGTTGTCCTTGGTGACGGGGATCAGAACCAACCCCACCACCAGCACCATCAGACCAATAGACACCAGGCCCGGACCGAGGACAATGGTCACCTTTCTGTTGTGACCATAGAAGAAGAGCCCACTGATGAGCATGCCGCAGGCCAGTATGCTGCCCCCGGTGGTCATCAGGTGAATAGGGAACCAGTACACGTCTCGGGTGCGGGTGCTGGGGCCTGGCGCCCAGAGGGACTGGCTACGGGACAGGCTGAAGACAGTGCTCTCCGTGTGGGTGGTGCGGGGCGTCGGGGGGGTTGTGGGGGTCACGGGGGATGCGGGGGTCACGGGGGTCAGAGAGTCCCTGGACTTGAAGTGCGGGGGGCGCTCCCCTAAGGGGATGTTCTCTGTGCTGGCTGCCATGGAATGAGTTCACCCTCCTCTTCCTCTCTGGACCTCTCCTCACAGGGCTCGTTCTCCTTCCTCTTCCTCTCGGGACCTCTCCTCACAGGGCTCGTTCTCCTTCCTCTTCCTCTCTGGACCTCTCCTCACAGGGCTCGTTCTCCTTCCTCTTCCTCTCTGGACCTCTCCTCACAGGGCTCGTTCTCCTTCCTCTTCCTCTCGGGACCTCTCCTCACAGGGCTCGTTCTCCTTCCTCTTCCTCTCGGGACCTCTCCTCACAGGGCTCGTTCTCCTTCCTCTTCCTCTCTGGACCTCTCCTCACAGGGCTCGTACTCCTTCCTCTTCTTCTCTGGACCTTTCCTCACAGGGTTCGTTCTCCTTCCTCTTCCTCTCTGGACCTCTCCTCACAGGGCTCGTTCTCCTTCCTCTTCCTCTCTGGACCTCTCCTCACAGGGCTCGTTCTCCTTCCTCTTCCTCTCTGGACCTCTCCTCACAGGGTTCGTTCACCCTCCTCTTCCTCTCTGGACCTCTCCTCACAGGGTTTGTTCACCTTCCTCTTCCTCCTCTTCCTCCTCTCTTCACTTGCTTATGTCTAGAAAGGGGCAGCAAGAGAGAGGGGAAGATGAATGTGCATTGGGGATGGTAATTACAGTAATCTAATACATGTGAAACATTTTGACAAATATTTACCTTATTTATTTACTTCTCAGACAGTGTTTTCTATCCGGACCACAATAAACAGAATGAGAATAATGTTTTGAAACATTTCTGTGGTATTGTTTTCATCGACAAAATGTTGACAAACGTTTTATATTTAATTTAATTCTTTATATTTGGATGCTGTTTGAGCCCGGTCCTATGACTATCTAAACTGAATACAAAACACCATTAATCTAAATCGCAGTGAACCACAATAACATCAGGAACATATTTAGGTTTATTATTATTATTATTACTTCTCAGAGAAAGTTTCCCATCATGACTACAATAAACAGTATGTCTTGGAAGTTTATTAACTAAAAGGGCTTTGTGGTCTGGTGTGTTACTGACACACCATCCTCAGAAAATGATCCTCCCTGTCAGTAGTGAAGGAGAGAGAGACACACAGTCAAATCGAACCGGCAACCTTCTGATTAATAGCCCGATTCCCTAACCGCTCAGCCATCTGACTCCCTTTACGTCTTTACATCTCCGCTCAGGGTGGGTGTATCACTTCTGAGCCATGTACCTCTACCCTCCTCTGTGTGTGAGATGTGGTGTTATAGGAAACACCCTGTTTAACTACCTCATGCTTCTCTGTGCGGAAACAAACTCACATTGCAACACAGTATTCGCTTCAACAACACGACTGACAATGTGTTAAATCATTTGCTCGCGGAAAAAAAAACTTTTTATATAAAATAAAACAATTATTTACTTGAAGAAATGTAAATGTAAATATTGATGACATACTGTATTTTGAGGTACATTGCACTAATCTGATTGCAAAAACAATCAATTATCTGAAACTTTAATCATTGCCAAGAGGATGTAGAAAGATTTGGATCGTATCAGACTAACATTTACATTTAGTCATTTATTAGACGCTCTTATCCAGAGCGACTTACAGTAAGTACAGAGACATTCTCCCCAAGGCAAGTAGGGTGAAGTGCCTTGCCCAAGGACACAACGTCAGTTGGCATGACCGGGAATCGAACTGGCAACCTTCGGATTACTAGCCCGCTTCCCTCACCACTCAGCCACCTGACTCCCCCGACTTAACAGAATATCGTTTATCAAAGCCTTTCAGTCCATAGCATTGACCTGATCATAACAGACACACCACACACCCACCGTAGGACTGCAGATCAATCCGTTGCTTTGAAGCTCTTCTCGAAAGCCTGAGCATGTTCACCAGGTCCAGGAGAGAGAGAAGGACGCCCTTCACATGCTAGAGAAACTGGCCTAGGGTGGAGGGTGAGAGGCAGGCAGGGAAGATGGAGCAGGACTTCAGTCTTCTTCTCCCTGGCTGCTTCTTTCACGAACGGCGATGCTCTCTGGGTGGATGAGAGAGCACAGGCTGTCACTCCTCCTGGGGTTGTGAGTCTGTCTAACAGTGGAGTAGAGTACACTGAGGGGTCCGAGTTATGTGTGTGTGTGTGTGTGTGTGTGTGGAGGGAGGAAGAGGGGGGGGGCTTCCCTCCTTTGAAAGCCCTTTCAGATGAACTGGGCGTTTCCTGTTGTTGTGAATGTACACAATGACTGAGACACATAGTCATAGAATAAAGAGATGGAAAAAGAGAGAGTGAGAGAGAGAAACAGAGAGAGAGTGGGAGAGGCAGCAAAAGCGGAAGAAATAGAGAGAGAACAAATATATAGAGATGGATAGAGGGACAGGATGGGTAGCCAGACAGTGAGACAGAAATGAGATAGACATGCAGTGGCATGCCTGTCCTTCTGAGTGTCACCTCATGGTCAAATGATCAGGATCTCTTTTAAGTTGGGAGTCAGGTGGCTGAGCGGTTAGAGAATCGGGCTTGTAATCAGAATGTCGCTGGTACGATTCCCAGCCATGTCAAATGACGTTGTGCCCTTGGGCAAGACACTTCACCCTACTTGCCTCAGGGGGAATGTCCCTGTACTTACTGTAAGTCACTCTGGATAAGAGCGTCTGCTAAATGACTAAATGTAAGACTCGTCCCAATGGAAATATTGTTACAGTTCTGTATACCTCTATCTCCCCTACCTCTCCCCCCCTACCTCACATGTGCCTCTACCTCCACGTGCTGTCTGTTGAGGAGAGACAGGATATTGTGACAGTTTGTGACCATTGATTTCTGGTACTTGATCCCCTAGTCTAACTCAATAAGGCAGCCTTTAACAGCTTATGTAACAGACAGCATGGGTCATCATGAGAGAGAGGGGGGGAGGAGAGAGAGAGAGAGAGACAGAGAAAGACAGTGAGGCAACAAGACAGAAAGATAAGTGAGGGTGAAGGTAAAGAGTACAATGTGAGATTTTTTTATGTAAAAAGCTCACATATATAGTTTACACTTACATGGAAGTGTGTGAGACAGAGACAGAGAAAAAGAGAGAAAGGAAAGGACAGAGGAAAAGAGCAGGAAGAGAAGAAGGATTTGAAGCGCAATTAGTACTTCTGTCCACTAGAGGGCAGTGGTGCTCTGCAGTCTGATCCAGTACCGCAAGAGTGATGTGACACAACTAAACTCTGACCCCTGTTTACCAATAGAACCTTCCAGAGTACCGCTGAGACGCTTCAAAACAGAATCACGTCAAATCTGTCCTCATTGTTTTAGGAGCGCACGATCGCTCCCACTCCCAATCACCATCTCTTCTCTCCACGCCAGCGCTGATGAGATGTGCTGTGTTAAATAGCGTGTTTGCAATGATGATGAGCATAATCTCCCTCAATCGCTCCATCCAGAGAAAACAGGTTTATTCGCCATACAAAATGGAGAGAGCAGTCACATGCTGACAACACACACTTCTGTGGAAAGTGTTTGTTCAGCAGTCTGGGGCTGTTGTCCAATGAGAGAGAAGGAGAAAACCGTTGCCGACCGCTTGTCTTTGATCACAGGGACTTGTTTCCATGTACGTGTTCATTAAAGACAGATAGGAACGAGAGGGGGGGGGGGGGGGGGGGTAGAGAGAGAGAGAGAGAGAGGGGTGAGGGATGGGGGATGGGGCTGATAAAGTCTGTTTGGGCCATGTACAGCTTTAAACTTCAAAAGAAACAAAAGTATTTTCTTACTAAGCTGGTAGATCTGCATTATTGATGAAATCCCTTCTGGAAGTTGGAACAGTATGGATGAGTACAACGTAAGGCATGTTACTGTTGGAAAACAGTTGTGTGTGAGTAGTGTTTGTGTATGTGTGTTTATTTATGCGTACACGTCAGTGTGTTTTATTAATGTGTGTGTGTGTACAGTATATGTGTGTGTGGAGGTAAATCTCTGGTTTCTTTTGGCCTCTGATTACAGTAACCTCCCTGACATTGGACCATCTGGTGGGATGGAAACAGAAAGACAGAAAACAAAAAAGCCAAGACAGACAGATAAAGAGAAAGAGGGATGGAGAGAAAGAGAGGGAAAGAAAGAGGTATAGTGAAAGAGAAAGAGGAAGAGAAAAATAGTTAGAAAAAGAGAGAGGTCTGGATGTAAATAGCAGAGAAAGAGAAGAGAGAGAGAGAGGGAGAGAGAGTGAGAGAGAGAGGAAGAGAGAGAGAGAGAGAGAGGAGGATGACGAGAGAGAGAGTAGAGAAGAGAGAGTGAGAGAGAGAGAGAGAGAGAGAGAGAAAGAAAGAGGTCTGGAAGGTAGGAGGAATCTCTAAACAGATCAATATCTCAGACATGCACATGTCTATTGTTTGAGTGATCTGTTTTCCCAGACTGGTAATTGGTCAGAACTTGCAACACCTGTCTTCCTGCCTGCCTGTCTGTTTGTCTGTCTGTCAGGTATATCTAAATAACACATTCTTGGAGTTCATTTTCTCTTGGACTTCATTATAAACTTATGTTAACTGTTGGATCTAAAACTCACATGAATAATTCAGTCTTTTCTTTTATCCTGGATGTTATTTTTGTTTTTAGTATCACCCACAATCTCTCTGCATGTTAATAATTGTTAAACCCAGACCCTGACCTGCTGTGTACAGTCTCTCCAAAGTGTGTAATCAACACTGATTACTTAATATCAGCGAATATGTTTACTATGTATCAAACTGTTATAAAATGTCAGTTAAAATCAGTTAAAATGTCAGTGTATGAATGTGTTAGAAGGAGAAAAAACGATGCAGTATGTTTTTGTTTGTTTTTGTCTTATAGAACCACATGTTTAGACTGTCTCTGAGGGCAACAGAATGAGTAAATGTTTGAACAGCACTATTTGTTGGTCGCTTTGGATAAAAGTGCCTTCTAAATTAACCGAACATAAAATGTAATAAGCGCACATGTTGATAAGAAAACCCAATTCTTTAAAAAGACCACTGAAGAAATGTGTTTACTGTATCAACGTAACCTGTTGTCAAGATACTGTTCATATTGTACACTGTGCCTGGTAGCTGAGATGTGGTAACTTTGCACTGTGCCTGGTAAAAGTCCTGAAAGTTAACCTGAAAGTTAATACATAGTTTGATAAGAGAGTGGGTATCTCTCCAGGAGCAGGGTTGGAGTGTAAACCTACAGGAGGGTATCTCTCCAGGAGCAGGGTTGGACTGTAAACCTACAGGAGGGTATCTCTCCAGGAGCAGGGTTGGAGTGTAACCCTACAGGAGGGTATCTCTCCAGGAGCAGGGTTGGAGTGTAACCCTACAGGAGGGTATCTCTCCAGGAGCAGGGTTGGTGTGTAAACCTACAGGAGGGTATCTCTCCAGGAGCAGGGTTGGAGTGTAAACCTACAGGAAGGTATCTCTCCAGGAGCAGGGTTGGAGTGTAACCCTACAGGAGGGTATCTCTCCAGGAGCAGGGTTGGAGTGTAAACCTACAGGAAGGTATCTCTCCAGGAGCAGGGTTGGAGTGTAACCCTACAGGAGGGTATCTCTCCAGGAGCAGGGTTGGAGTGTAAACCTACAGGAAGGTATCTCTCCAGGAGCAGGGTTGGAGTGTAACCCTACAGGAGGGTATCTCTCCAGAGAGCAGGGTTGGAGTGTAACCCTACAGGAGGGTATCTCTCCAGGAGCAGGTTTGGAGTGTAACCCTACAGGAGGGTATCTCTCCAGGAGCAGGGCTGGAGTGTAACCCTACAGGAGGGTATCTCTCCAGGAGCAGGTTTGGAGTGTAACCCTACAGGAGGGTATCTCTCCAGGAGCAGGGTTGGAGTGTAACCCTACAGGAGGGTATCTCTCCAGGAGCAGGGTTGGTGTGTAAACCTACAGGAGGGTATCTCTCCAGGAGCAGGGTTGGAGTGTAAACCTACAGGAAGGTATCTCTCCAGGAGCAGGGTTGGAGTGTAACCCTACAGGAAGGTATCTCTCCAGGAGCAGGGTTGGAGTGTAACCCTACAGGAGGGTATCTCTCCAGGAGCAGGGTTGGAGTGTAAACCTACAGGAAGGTATCTCTCCAGGAGCAGGGTTGGAGTGTAACCCTACAGGAGGGTATCTCTCCAGGAGCAGGGTTGGAGTGTAAACCTACAGGAAGGTATCTCTCCAGGAGCAGGGTTGGAGTGTAACCCTACAGGAGGGTATCTCTCCAGAGAGCAGGGTTGGGGTGTAACCCTACAGGAGGGTATCTCTCCAGGAGCAGGGTTGGAGTGTAACCCTACAGGAGGGTATCTCTCCAGAGAGTAGGAGAGAGAGATGTCACAGATGGAGGAGGGGAAGGAGGAGGTGTCAGAGCTGGCTTCCTTACCGGCGCGTCCTCTCCAGGACTCCACTCCAGCTGGAATCAAGGTCACGAGGCTTCTTCTAGATCTAGGACAGCTCTCCTCCGGAGACAAGCTGCTCAACCTCACTGTCACACTGTCACACTGTCACAGCCACCGGCCAGCACACGCAACACGCATGATGTGCATGTGTGCACGATACATGTATGCACATGTATTTTCATGTGTGTGTGTGTGTGTTGCCCGTGTATTAAAGATAGTGCCCAGGTGTGTGTGAGTGTGTTGTGACCTCACCAGCCTTCCCAGCTCTCCCGGCACCAGGGACGTCCCAAGCCGCCTCATGGCCCGGTCGCCGTCGGCAACGACGGACGGTCCTCTAACGAGCCGCATAACTGTATGCGTGTGTGGAAGGGTGTGTGTGTGTGTGTGTGTGTGTGTGTGTGTGTGTGTGTGTGTGTGTGTGTGTGTGTGTGTGTGTGTGTGTGTGTGTGTGTGTATGGTGCCCCAGGCTTCATGCAGTGTCTGTTGTAAAGTTGTTGATTAAAGTGATTAATGGAGGATTGCTTGTGTGACCTGCTGACTACTCATTAGATGGAGAATTTACTGTTTCACTTTCAAAGTGTTTACGTGAGTGTGTGTGACTGAGTAATCATGTGTAGGAGTGTGCGCGTAGCAAGTGTGTGTGTGTGTACCAGTGTGTGTGTGCACCAGCTCTCCCACAGTGCAGTCCTCTGGGACTCATCTGCTTGGCAGCCACTATTAAACACTCCTGCCTGGCGTGTCTGTGTGTGTGTGTTGAGTGTGTGTTGAGTGTGTGTTGAGTGTGTGTTGAGTGTGTGTTGAGTGTGTGTTGAGTGTGTGTTGAGTGTGGAGAAGAGGGGTTGGAGGGGTCGGGGGGATTCTCGAGACACAGCAATGTACCATCTCTGCAATTCTAGGCAAACGGGAGAAAACACTACCAAAGCCTCCAGGTGTGTAGTGTGTGTAGTGTGTGTAGTGTGTGTAGTGTGTAATGTGTGTAGTGTGTGTAATGTGTGTAGTGTGTGTAGTGTGTGTAGTGTGTGTAGTGTGTGTAGTGGTTCTAGAGTTTTACAAACCTTCAAACATGACATAACGCACATAGAAATTCATGTGTACGCATGCACACACACACACACATGCCCCCCCCACACACACATGCACACACAGACAAACATACCCCCCCACACACACACATGCACACACAGACACACATACCCCCCCACACACACACATGCACACACACACACACACACGTCCACCCACACAGACTTCCTTTAGAAGTGAGCACACACCTTTGTTGATGGCTTCCTGTGTCAGACAGCCCACAGCAGGAACCAGACTCCCTAGTAACACCAAGAACAACTCTCTCTAGCGTCAGTCTGGTGTTGATATGTACTGTATGTTTACAATCCTATATTATAGCTATCACACATTGTATCATGCATTCTATGAGTGTGTAAAATATTGTATGTCATAATGATACAATCAGCAGTAAATATAGAAAAGAGCAAGATGTGTGTGTGTGTGTGTAAACCACATTCCACACCTCTTTTTAAGTGATCTGCTACTGTATGCTCTCTCTCTCTCTCTCTCTCTCTCTCTCTCTCTCTCTCTCTCTCTCTCTCTCTCTCTCTCTCTCTCTCTCTCTCTCTCTCTCTCTCTCTCTCTCTCTCTCTCTCTCTCTCTCTCTCACACACACACACACACACACACACACCATGACCTCCGGTGATGAGACCACCGAAAACAACACTGTCAGATGCCCTTTCAGAGGACATCCTCCGATGAAGACGGAGAGAGGATGAGAGAGACAGGGAGAGAAAAAGAGAGAGAGGGAGAGAGACACAGGGAAAGAGAGAGAAAGAGAGCCTGAGAGAAAGACAGTGAGAAAGAGGAAGACAGAGAGAGAGAGAGAGAGAGAGAGAGAGAGAGAGAGAGAGAGAGAGAGAGAGAGAGAGGGATGGACCAGATGGTGAGGTCAAACTGATGCGTGGTGTGTGTGGTGTGTGTGTGATGTGTGTGTGGTGTGTGTGTGGTTTGTGTGTGGTGTGTGTGGTGTGTGTGTGGTGTGTGTGTGGTTTGTGTGTGGTGTGTGTGTGGTGTGTGTGTGGTGTGTGTGGTGTGTGTGTGGTGTGTGTGTGGTGTGTGTGTGGTTTGTGTTAACGTCTCCCCTGCTCCTCCAGCCGAGGCACAGCTACGTCCACAGAGAGGGGGGGGGTGACGGGTCCCATCACGGCTGTCTGATTAGTGTAGTCACGGTGATTATCATCAGTATCCCTCACTCCCCCTGCCCCCCCCCCACCCCCCCAGCCAACTGCTAACCCCACCCAGCAGCGAGGAGCAGTCAAGGTGATCTCCCTTCGGTGAGAGCAGAGTGGTGCTGCCCTGACCTCGTTATGCATCTAATGGGGGCGCCGTCGTGTGTCATTACCCGCTCCTCCTTGTCACTCTTTGACGAGCATCAGACCACAGCTCCAATCCTTTCACACACTTATCGCCGCTACATTGGCCTTGCCTGGCACAATTGAGTCAATGAGCTGCTCACTAAACAAAACAAAACCCCCGTCAATTTGACACACCAGATAGTGTCGGCCTCACGCTCACAGAATCCCATGGAAGCAAATTTGGATTGCAAAGCTGCCAAGCTACCGGTCGATACATGTTCAGCATGTCGACAGTGCACTTGATTTAGCTTCCATTTTGCAGTATCCCTGAAATGTCCATTTGGGTTTTTACATTAGCTAGATTCGATTGAGCCTGGTGACCTAAATCCAGTGACCCTTGAATGTTAAAGCAGTTCATTAGTAGAGCAGAGACTATGATTGGGTCCTGGCAGTGGTTAAACTGAGTTACTGTACGACTGACCAATCAAAGAGTCAGACACGGCCATGACATTCAACTAACCCCACTAACCTTCGTTTTCTCTTTTTCTCTCTCCCCTCTTTCCTCCCTCCCTCCCTCCCTCCCTCCCTCCCTCCCTCCCTCCCTCCCTCCCTCCCTCCCTCCCTCCCTCCCTCCCTCCCTCCCTCCCTCCCTCCCTCCCTCCCTCCCTCCCTCCCTCCCTCCCTCCCTCCCTCCCTCCCTCCCTCCCTCCCCTGCCCTTCGCCCTCTCTCTCCTTGATCCCTCGGTTCTTAGGTGAGGACAGTCTCAGACTCTGAGAGGAAGTCTCAGTCTCAGACGCAATTGACTGCTCTCATTTAAGCAGTGGCAAGATAAGATCGATATGTGCTGTCTGTGAGGCCTGTGTGTGTGTGTGTGTCGGGGGGCTTGTGTGAGAGTGTGTGTCTAGCCCTATTAGATGCTTTCATCATCTTTCTCTCACAGTAGGATGGTCACGTTGTTTACACAGTCCTCACACACCTACACACACACACCTACACACGCACACACACACACACACACACACACACTGCCTCCCCAAGCAGCCAGAACGATGTACTCCCAACATTTACATTGACATTGAGTCATTTAGCAGACGCTCTTATCCAGAGCGACTTACAGTAAGTACAGGGACATTCCCCCCAAAGCAAGTAGGGTGAAGTGCCTTGCCCAAGGACACAACGTCATTTGGCACG